>NW_025109550.1:1825242-1842053 GCF_011392965.1 Frieseomelitta varia
TTTTCTTTGGCAGTGAAGATCGTAATTATGCCGATAACAATGGAAAATTGTGAATAATTTAAACTGATGTAACTTTGTAGAAAAGGTTCATGTGGTAATCCACTTGATATCAGTTTTAAAGAGAGAAGCTTGTATTTTGATAATTGCGAGTTCGTTCACTCGCTAAGTGGAATTATTCTCGAAAAAGAACAAATTCGCAACTGTCAAAGTACAAGCACTTCGTACTTCAAAATGAGACCAAATGGATCGTTAGATCAATTGAAATTAACGACAATTTTTCATTGCCATTGGTACAGTTATGCTCCTCACTGCAGTTATTTCTTTCGGTTCTACTTCGAGAATCGGTACAAAGAATCGTTGAAATTCCAAGTTCGATTTTTAGGATTTTTGTTACGTCGAGTAATTTCCTGGAATTTCTTAATCAATATCTCTGAAAAGATAGAAAGAAATTCTTTGAACATTCAAGACCGCCTGGTTTCCATTCGCACCGACCTGCAAACCAAAATTCCAACGAAAAACAAGAGAACGCAACGTTTGAACCGATAATTTCATTCTACCAAATCTATCGATGATCGAGGTGTAAAATTTGTAGCACAGAAATGAAAAAGAAAGGGACAGAAAAATATTGTATATACGATACAATAAAGAGCAATTAAGCTTCTGTTTATATATTTTACTAAAAATCATTCGAGTTCTCTGAAAATACACTAATTACAAATAAATTTCTACGAAAAATTCTAAATTGATCGTTTCGATCATTTTGACAGTTCTTAAAACGTAATTCTATTCGAAATTATCTGTCTTTTTTCCAGGGTGAATTGGTGTGGTTCGACCCGGGCGTCGGCCACGTATTGCCAGGAGAAGTATTAGAATACCACAGGGCTGCCAACGTTCTCTCGGTGCAAGCAGTGATCGCCGGCAAGGTATGGAAATCAATCGACGTTTCCACCGTCGGTGTGAAAAATAAAAAAAAAAGAAAACACGATAGAGAAAAAAACGTGTCTAGATGAAACACGTTCGTTTCACGAGCACCGCGACGACGAGTGAAGGAAAAGAGGGCAACAAGTTCGAGGCGTGTAAATTGTTCGCGACTGGGAATATATAAGTTATGCAAGATCTGTGACACAACCTCGATTATGATGCATGAGCCAGAGAGACGCGTTCCTTGCATCGCGACGTTCAACACCATCGACTCCCCGGCTCCTTTCTTTCCTCTCTCGCGATAGACAGAAATATCACGATATTTACCGTTTGTCCCGCGTTTGACGGCGTTGAACAACGAAATCACTTCTTCGCCGGCGTTATTATCTCCGAGGGACAAGAGGAACGCGTTAGAGAGTCAGCGCTAGCCAGCCAACAATGCTAGTTGGCCACTTCGAGGCCAAGGAACAACCGGTTATTCTGCATTTCCTTAAAACGAGCCTCGCTTCGGGCGGTCGGCTCGACGTTCCATTGACTTTTTGCTAGGGTAATTTGGCGTGGTAACAATGGCAAACGGTGACTGCTAACTGTACCGATCCGGGGTATTCTAGCGTGGGTGGAAACATTAACTTAACGCGCAGAGTCGAATAAATCGCGGTCGCGATTTCCCTCCACTTTCGGTCAAAGTAAACGTCGAAAAAATATTATTCTCGCGTGCTTGTCTACGTGTACTTCGATTCGTAGCCGAATGATGGTAACGGTAAGCCATACCTCTTTTCTTTTCGCCTCTAACAAGTACAATTTGAATATCGAAGCTGAATTTCTTAAATAAATTGAGTCAATTGTAAAATTATAAAACGACAGTCCGAGAAATATGCTTAGTTATTTCGACTCGTGGTCGGGTGATAGCAGCGATAAATTATATTTTTAATAAGTATAATTTGAATATTGAAGCTAAATTTCTTAAATAAATTGAGTCAATTGTAAAATTATAAAACGACAGTCCGAGAAACATGCTTAGTTGGTCGAGTGATAGCAGCGATAAACTATATTTCTAATAAGTAAAATATGAATATTAAAGCTAAATTTCTTAAATAAATTGAGTCAATTGTAAAATTATAAAACGACAGTCCGAGAAATATGCTTAGTTATTTCGACTCGTGGTCGGGTGATAGCAGCGATAAACTATATTTCTAATAAGTAAAATTTGAATATTAAAGCTAAATTTCTTAAATAAAATTGAGTCAATTGTAAAATTATAAAACGACAGTCCGAGAAACATGCTTAGTTATTTTGACTCGTGGTCGAGTGACTAGCGATAAACTATATTTCTAATAAGTATAATTTGAATATTAAAGCTAAATTTCTTAAATAAATTGAGCCAATTATAAAATTATAAAACGACAGTCCGAGAAACATGCTTAGTTATTTCGATTCGTAGTCAAGCGATAAATCTCTTTTTCATTTCTAACAAGTATAACTTGAATATGCTAAATCTTTTAAATAAATTAAATCAATGATAAAATAACATGCTGACTTGTTTCGATTCGTAGTCAGGTGATAGTAGAGGTAAACTATACTTCCTTTTCACTTCTAACAAGTATTTCAATTAATTAGAAAATTACAAGACGACAGCCCGAGAAACACGCTTACTTATTTCTTTCTTCCTTCTTCATTTCATCAACAGATACGATTTGAACGTCAAAGCTACATCTCTCAAATAAATCAAATCAGTCGTAAAATTATAAAATACGACAGCCCGAGGGACATGTTTACTTATTTCGACTCGTAGTCAAATGATAATAAACGATAAGCCACACCCAACAAGTATAATTTAAACGTTAAAGCCAACTCTTAAGCAAATTCAACGAATTATAAAATTGCAAAAACGACGAGCCCGAGAAACTTGTTCGTAGGTTTCGGTCAAATTGATGTGTACAATCCTCGGAAACGATGAACGCAGCCTCGAACAACGTTGTAGCAACATTCGTCAGGGTGTCACAGAGAGAGGAACGAAAGTTTTCGTGTGTGATGGATACTCAAACGAGATACGTACATATGTTTGTACATACGTCAGACCACGGCGGCTAGAAAGTCGAATGCCACGCGAAATACTAGGCGAAATACCGTGAAATACTTCCGCGAAAGTGCGGCCGGCGGTATCTCGATACGAAAATTACGAGCCGCCACCGTTTTCTGACAAAACGACGTGTATCGATCTCCGCGCGTGAAAGTGCATATCGAAAACCGGCGGCATGCCGGCTGCTTACGACACCTTGTTGTACTTTCAAGCTCCAAGGACATCGTATTCCCAACGATCTTGTCCCCTAGAGTTTTTCGTGAGTCTTTCACTTTCGTAGTGCAAAGTTTCGTCCTTCTTGAGTCATTGTTCAGATGTTCGGTTGAGTCAGTTGTTCGATAGTTGAACGACAATTGTCTTGCTGCACACGATCGATAGACTATCTGTAGGATAACCGATTTGTGCTCATTGACGACACCCACGAACAGAAAGAAATTTTTTTTTTCACGTTGCCAACGGCATTTCGTTCAGAGAACTGAAAGTAAACGAGAACTTCCTTCGCGACTTAAAAATTACTCGCTTCGCGTAATCGAGTTTGCAGACGATCGACTGCACAGTCCACTGGTAGCACAGAGTTCCTTTTCTCGAGCGAAAATTTCATCCGTTGTTATTTCACTTGCGCGTGGCAAGTTGCAATAAATCAAGCCACGATCTATCGGCGCTCGTTCATTGTAAATAGAACATTGAACACCGCAAGATCTTTCGACTTTCGTAATTGAATTCACGCGACAAACGCAAACAATGGTGCAGACAACTGGAGATACATATATATATATATATATAGGATCGATGATTTTTCTAGGCGTTCGTGTGTCCGATTTCTCGATGCATTGTCGCGCATCGGTAGCCGAGAGTCCGAGTTCGACTCGGTGTCCCATTATAGATAACGGCGCGCAGAGGCGTAGAAATCAGGCGTTTTGTAATTGTACGTTTGCATTAACGTTACATAACGAACAACACTCTCTGTCGCATTTGCATTTCGCCAATTGCGCAAATGCAACACATGTCTCTTAGCAAACTATGCCGAGATGATTCACCGATGCAACCCCGTATGCGCAGCTGTATAAAAATAAGCACAATGTGTGCGAGACACTTCCTCCTTCTTCCGTGTTAATTATCTCGGCCGGCGATTTATTATTTCCCCGCGAAGGAACAATTAGACTCTAGGATTAATTCTTGGTTACTTCTGTAATTGACGGCGGCCAACTGTCGAGAAAGAGAACGACGGTAACGATGAAATATTTCGACTTTTGTTCCTCTCGAAAGACTTTGGAAACTCTGAAACGCGTGCAAAGAGAACTGGCTTTCGATTCGTCTTCATAGCACCATGAACGACTCGGAGAGTTCATCAAAATCCCGAGTAAGATCGTAACGGGATCGGTTTCTGTTTTACTACTACCGTAATGGAGTAGCGTAATGCCGAGCCGGTTAAAGAACGTTTCGCATCCTTCCATTAAAATCGCGTTCACCGATTCCACCGGCGGAGGAAATCGTGAATCGCGGCGACGCCAATGGAATTGCAACTGCAAACTCAGGCAACCCGGTATCCGGTTAAGCCTCACGTGAGTGGCTTTCGCTTCGAGTCTTATGTGAATTCGCGCGGATCTTCCTTTTTTTATCGTGCATTCTCACCGCCGGGAGATCGGGTCGCCGACGAGAAAATCCGGCAAAAAGTCGCTCCGGCGGAAAAACACCCGTCGTGGAAGAAGCATCCAACAACACGATGGTACGGAACAGCCAACTCTGTGGAATTTTTCTTTTCTCCAAGTTGCACGATTGAGGTGGAGGAACAGTTTTTTTTTTCTTCTTCTTCTTCTCGTCGATGGCTCGACTGAAGGATCAGAATCCCGACATTTCGATAATTTACGAAGAACCGGAACCGTCGTCGTCTTCGAACGTGTCTACCGAGATTTACCTCGACTCGGGGAGAGAACGTTCCACGTGTCGGTGTCGAAAATCAGCTACGGTGTCGCGGAGGTGCTGCGACGTGTCTGCGCAAAAGTCAAGGTCACGCTCGAAGGAAAGTGTCTTGGATCGCAAGGACGAGGATCGCGGAACGACGAAGTCGATGTCGAGAAGTCCAGAGGCAGCGTTCGATAGAGAACAGAATTCAAGAGAGGATTTTCACGAACAAACCTCGTCGCCTTCTCAAGTTTCTCCGAAAGACGAGACTAGCGAGAGCAGTGGCAGGTTTTCGAGAAGGCAGGGCACGGGGACAAGAAGGAGATCCCACGAGGCGATCTCGAGACCGAGGACGAAGAAAACGCCGGAGAACTTGGCGTACCTATGCCTTCGCGTGATCTATGAAAATGTAATGCGGTGCGCGGAGAGGATTCGAGATTTCGTTTGCGAAAATACGCGCGATGAAAGATCTTTTTTCTAGAAAAATTAGAGATCGCCAACCGCGAAATGTTCGATTTTCATCAGCGAGTACGCGATTAACACGTAATAATTCGTTAATTGGTTTCAGCCTCAGATCTTCACCCTCACGAATTTGAACGGAGTGAAACCGAGGCAGGATCTCGGTCAAAATGGAGTCGAGGATATGATTCAATTGACGTGAGTTTACTGTTTCAACCGTGAACCATCCGTATCCCCCGTGAAATTAAGACATTGATTAATTGAAATTGCAGCGACTTGAACGAAGCTTCTCTGTTATGGAACCTCAAGATTCGTTACGACAAGGAACTAATATACGTACGTGTCTTCTCATTCGTTTGAACGTTGTGTATATGCATATATAATTCGATGACAATTTTTTTTTTTTTTTTTTTTTTTTTCACAAAAAGTCCTAACAGTCTTTCGTACAAGATAATTCTGACTTTCGAGAATTATAGAAAATGGCACGAACAGAAATTATGATATATTAATGGTACCCATAGGTAATGTTTCTTTTTTCAAAATTAACAGATATTGCCAGTGACAATAATTTAACTTATTATGACATAATCTATATTCTGATTAAATATAAATTTAGGGTGCTCATTAAATTAAATTATATTACAGACTAAACCTGTATAAACTGTAATTATGAGTAAAACAAAATTTTCTACAATCATCAAAAAATTATATACATTATTTATAGGTAACTCCTAATATTATCCCCCTAATATTTTATTTCCTTCTTCTTTCGTAGTCAACGCTGGCCGCTGTTGAGCTCGCTTTTTTGAAATATTAAAAAAAAAAAAAAAAAAACCAGGGAACTCTAATCGGTACGAGACCACTAAATATTCACCCATCTATCTATCCATCCATCCATCTATCGTTCGTCTATTCTCGTCCATCCGGAATTAACGTCCCGGTGTTCGATCACCGACGAAAGAGTTCATTCATCCGGGTCTGGTCGGCGAGCATCGGTCGTTTCATTCATCGCCAACTCGAAAGAGTCTCCGCCGGCGCAAAAATACCGTCCGCGAGTAGAGATATACGCAGTCGGCGATAACACATGCACTAGATCTTGAGGCGCTTTCAATGACAAACGGGCGAGACGCGAGACGACGGCTCGACGTTTGGCTCGCGTTCCGCGAAATCGCCGGCCGGCTCGTCTGCGTTTCTACCTCCGTAACTACGCGATAAGGGGAACTAGGTCGTTGAAAAATTCGCCCGATACCTCGGCCGAACTAGGTGGAAAAATCGACGACGCGATAGCGAGCTCTCGCGAGTTGCTCGGGGCCAACGTCAGCAGAACGCGAGTCGAACCACCACCAGGGGCTAACGCTCTTATGTAACCGAGCGTCGCCAGAACGTGGCACGCTCCCACTTTTACGCCGTCTCTTCTTCGCCATAATCGCCGCGGGTATTTCCGTCACGCGCCGCATCGTCGACCTTCCGGCGCGCAGACGAATCCACCGAATCGCGTCGACGATTTTCTGACGAGTGTCAGCGCCTCGGCTATCAAGCATTTTTCTTCCTTTTCTGTTTCTCTCTTTATTATTATTTTTTTTTTTTTTGAGGGGGGGGGGTTGATCGACAGTGAAGAATAAGAGGCTAAGTACCATCCATTTGTGCGAATGAGAATCGTGTAAATACAGTCTTAGTGCCAAAAGAGGACAAAATATTGGAAAGGAAAGCTAACCTAGAATAGAACAATAAAAAAATAATAACAATAGATAATTTTCAACAAAAGTAAATTTTATTCGGCGTCGCTACTGTTTCAATTCGAGACGATCAACCTTTTCTTTTCAATTGGCACAAACTTATTATCCTCGTCGCTTGAAATATTCGACTTTGTTTTCGTTCGTTAATAGTAATCACTCCGGTCGATTTGCTCTCAGACTTATCTTTCGTCAAGCTTTTAAAAATTCGACACGCTCGAACGTCGCTGAATAATTATAAACCAACTTGTAGAAAACAACACGCTGCGAGTTCCCTTGCCTGTGGTTCATGCTGTTACTGTCACGCTGTTAAAAATGTCAACTTTTTCGAATGATTTGCTCTCTTCAATCTTATCTTTCGCTAAGTTTTCATCAAATTCGACGTGCTCGAACGTAACAGCGGCTTGTAGAAAACAAACACTGTACGAGTTTTCTTATCGTTATTAGTTTCTGTTGGTGTGCACTTTTAAAAAATTCCAGAAAAATATATTTCCCGACCTCCAATAAATTGATATCGCGTATGAAAAGTGCCACAGTAACAAATAGTGTTATATAATTTAATATATATATATATATATATAAATAATATTAATATAAATATTAAATATTATAAATATTATTATATATTACTATTATAAATAATAATTAAATAAGTTATTATATAAATTTTATTATATTAATATTATATTAATATTATTATAATTATTATAATATTATAATATTATATTAATATTATTATAATATTATTGTAATATATATTAATATTATTATATAAATAATAATTAAATAAGTTATTATATAAATTTTATTATATTAATATTAAGTATATTATATTAATATTAATATTATTATATAAATAATAATTATAGTTATATATATAAATAATATTATTATAACAATTATAATTAAGTTATAATATAAATAATATAAATATTATTATAATATTATAATATAAATAATTAATAATATAAATATAATATTATAATTAATTATATAAATATAATTTACCGCGTAAAAGAAAGTTGCCACCGCGGAGGGCCGTCTTCGCGTTCGAAGAACCTTCGAAAAATTTCATCGATCCGGTTCCCGATCCGTAACGATCGAGAGCCATCGCATAAACAACGCGGGATAGTACGTAGCTAGCTTGTCGGGTCGATGTATTCTCGGTTGTTTATTTAGGCCAGCGGAGGTGAATCGCTCGGTTGAAACTGGCATGCACGCCGGAAACGCGATCGCAGTGGCGAACTCGATGGCTCACGAAACACACCGGCACCTTGAAAATAATGGATCTCGACGCGTACTGTCGTTTGCATTGTCTAGTCGTCTAGCCTTCGAGCAAAAGACGAGGAAAACCGGGGAACGTTTGTAGAAAAATTCGTCGTCGATCTAACAAGTTTCTTTCAGGACTGACAGTATTAGCTCAGCGATAACTAGCTGAGTAGTAATAGTCAGTAATAGCCGTCGAACTTATTCACAGAGCAAATTCCAGTTGTTGATCATCTATAATATTGCTTTCCTCCTTCCTACGATTTAACATAGACAAATTATAAAAAGACGCGCTAAGAAAAGATCAAGGCTCTTTTCCATCCTTGCCAATCACGATTACAACGTAGAATGAACCCTCTTAACCCTTTGCTGATGATTATGACGAACGTATACATATTGGTGTTGTACGATTCGATGTACGATAGTATTAGGAATACCTGTAAGTGATGTCGTTGTTTTTTCAAATTTAATAAACATGTGTCATCCAGTGGCAAAAAAACATTGTCATCTAGTGTCAAAAAAAAAATTTGCGCAGTATCAAATATTATATATCTATTAATTTAAAATATTAATAGTTTTTATTACTTAAAATTTAATATTATATTTAAGAAAATGAATTAAATTATTTATTTTATAAATTTTAAATTATTTTAAATTACTTTATTATATTATTTATTATTTATATAAAATTATATATTATATATATAAAATTAAATATTTACATGTAATGTAAATCTTTTTAATTTTGATGATTAATAGTTTATTCAACTTAAAATTTTAATATCAATTGATTAATAATAAATAAATATTTTTTAAATTTACAATTTAATGTTTTTTATAAACTATAATTAAAACACGACATTACTTATGGGTACTTCTATTGTAATATTGTACAGACGCCTAGAATGAAAGCTACAATAATAATATGAAAAGAACAAAAGAATTTCAGAAAGAAGAGATTTCTGAAGGCTCGATAATTCACATAAACTGCACTTTTTATTGCTTTTTACGAGAGTTTAACAAATGGTAAATGGAGGATATTATTTTCCCAGAGAAACTATGTATCATTAATCTTGTACATTATATTTGTTCTAGCAAATCCGCAATACACGTTGATGATTGATTCTTGACGAACCTTCTAAGTACTAACGTCCGATACATCGATATATCTATGTAATATCTGAGAAAGCCGAATGTCCGGTCTCTCTCTTCTTGTTTTGAGTAGCTTGAGTCTTTATTTGATTTGATTAACTTGTGAAAATATAGAAACAACAATAATTTATATGAAAACACGTTCACTGGCGAGAGAGGATTTAAATACCCCGTCCCTAGAAGGATTTTAAACGAAACACACGTGCTAGAAAGATATGAACAACAAAATTTCGTGTTAAATGCCATTTGAACGATTATTTATCAACGCCGTGCCATTTTATCTGAAGCTTCGCAAATAAATTGCTGGTAGATGATACGAAATGTACGTTCGTCGAGGGCAAGGTATAAATGTCGTTCCTTTGACACGGACATCCAACACCGACATTCGATGAATGCCATCATCGTTCGTGGAATGTCAAGACACTCGACTCGTAAACAACTTGATCGATTTGCCAATTATTAATAGTCGATTCGCTAATTATTAATACTGATACGCGTGGGCGAGAGAGTATCTAAAAATACGTAGAAAAATGGCGTCTGAGATATTCTCGAAGCGGTTGGAGAACGAGACGCGTTTGACGCGTTTGTTTCTCACGCGTCTTTGGCATTATTTTTTACGCATTCGTAATGGCGCAACGCTCCAACGATACACACACCGTCACAGCGTGTTTCCCAGCAGGTTGCGTTTCGATAATCACGGTGGAAATTCGCGGAATTGCAAAGTGGTGAGCCAATATGGCGGACGAATTTCCTTATCGGCCGATATTTCTCTTTCTTCTTTTTTTTTTTTTTTTTTTCAAACACGCCACACTCGCGAAATCCAAATGATAAAACGAAATGTAGGTTGCACGGAGGGAAATACGTTCGTCTCGTTTAGCAGAAACTGCAAACGGCGCACGAACGAAGGCTTGCGTAACCCAGAAACCGAGACTATAACGTACACGCGAAAAAATGTCTTGCGACTGTACTTTCGCGGGATTAAAATTTGTGCTCGGCTTCCGTTCAGCTTTGCAAGTTTGGATATGAATGAAAATTGAAAACAATCGCCTCTCGAAGCTTTATTGTCCGTCCGACTGACTTTATTGTTGCTTGTTATGCGATACGATGGAATTACAAAAGTTTCCGACATCTTCCGCCGAGGCGGACGTAACCGGCGCGACAGCGTAAAGGTGCCATCAAGATGTAATCGTGGCTGTACGTTTCCATCGATGCGTTCGCGATGCTCAGCGTCCAAATTAATCCCAATAAGACAGCCGATATAGAGAATTTCATCCTGTGTGTTTGAAACAGAAAGAAAGAAGGCGCGTTAACGCGTGGAATTGAATTACACGACGGAAATGATCAGTTTGTAAATTCTTTTCACGCCAGTTTTTGCAGGGACTTGAACGAATTTTGTAAAAAGCTCTTGTGCATGAAACTTAATCTGACCTGACTTAACTTGAACTTAACTTTTTTCTGTTCCTCGCATTTCTAATTTCTCTGCAATTTTTGTTTACTTCAGCACCAGAACTGAGTCAAAGTGAAGCATAAAATTTTCAACCGGAGACGTTGAAGTAAAAGCGCTCCGCTTTGCAATTACAAGCTTTTATTTGTGTATTTTAGAATTATTCAAGTTTCTATAAAACACACACGTGAAATATCTGAAGAAAAATTATCAACCGGCCATTTCGGTCTAATGAAACTCGTTAACGAATTTTCATCGAAATTATCGAAACTTATTAAACAGAATACAAAATTTAATTTTGATAAGAACACCTCGACACTTTCGAAAATTTCTCGGAATCACTCTGAGACGCGTGAAGCCTCGATACAGGATACGCTTCGACAGGAAACATTTTCAAACAGTTGTTCGCTTGAGCACTTGAGCTTTGTGACTCTGGACACCTATCTGAACTTGAAATTTTCGTTCGAGAGTGAAGATAAAGAGACGATATCGATACGCATAATTGTTACCCAGAAGATTCTTCGTTCGAGCGTCGATTTGTTGCGATGTTATTGCCACCGAGCCTTCCGACGAGAGAATTTCCACGGAAGAAAGTGTATTTCCTTCGTGTCGGGGCGTGAATGAATGGTACACACTGTTCGAGCGTTTGTCCGCATCTATTTTGATGCAATCGAGGAACAGTATTCCCGGCGAACTGGCGTACGAAGAGCATCTGACTCTCTCTCGGAGTTATATAAATCGGCGGTGTTGCTCGGAAAATTTTCTAGAAAATTTGCGTGCATCATCGAGAAATTCTTCGATAAGGGGCGCAAGAGCCATCGGAACTTGTGTTAATGACACTGGATGAAAACAGATAAAATTCTTTCGTCAGTCGCTTTTTCTCAAAGATAGCACTTCGACTCGGTCGATTAGTTATGCGAGGAAATCGTGGAACGGCTCGGTTTTTCTTCGTTTCGTGTCGCGAATATCTCAGTAGTTTGCTAGTCTGCTTTTAGTACTCTCTTTTTTTTTTTTTTTTTCTTCCTTCAAAGATTATTCCAGTCTCATGCATCAGGAATATTTTCCTTTTTTCTGAAATTAAACAACCTCGCTTCTTGTCTAACGCGTTGGCTAATCACGCGAGATACTCGCGTGGAATAATTAATCTATCTTCGTTTCGCGACTAGGTGAATATCTCGTCTAGTCTGTTTTTTCTTTCTCTTTTTTTTTTTCCATCGTGACAATTATTCTAATCCCGTGCGTCGGGAACTTTTTTTTCAGAAATTGAACTAACTTGTTTCTCGTTCGACGTGTCAGCCAGTCGTACGGGGAGGGAGGAAGAAAAAAAAATTGCGGAATAATTTATTCATCTTCGTTTCATCACAAATATCTTAGCTAGTCTGCTCTTTTTTTCTTCTCTCGCCTCATTCTCGAAGATAATTCCGACTTTTTTGCTACAAATCGAACTCCTTTCTCGTTCAACGTGTCATTCACTTCTATACTCGAACGAAACTGGTTGAAATAATAAAAAAGGAAGGTGTAAATTCTGTCTCTCTCTCTCTCTCTCTCTCTGTTTCTTCTCGAACAAATATCATCGAAAGTAAGTAGTATCGTTTTCGCGCGTTCTTGAAATATTTTTCACGTGCAAAGTCAACATTTGCAATGAAGTTTCGTTCTCTGCGTATTACCATGGACTATGCTCGATTCAACATGCACTGTGCCCCGCGCGAGCGCGAAAGAGAATCCTTGACGTTTTTTTTTTTTCTCTTTTTTTGCTCCCCCCCCTCGTTGCTCGGTCGAGAACGCGATGTTCTAGTTCCCTCGAATCACGCGGTTAGATGAATATTATAGAGAATATTGCACAAAGAGAGTATGTGCTTCGACGATAGCATCGAGATAGCGAGAAGCGTCGGATAAGGCGAACAGCAGCCGAGTTCAGTTGAATCGCAGTTGAACAGCCAGCGATAAAATTGATCGATCGAACGCTCATTGTATCGGAAAATTTAAATATCGAGTAAATTTCAAGTCGAAAAATTATCTGAGAAAAGAAGGAAGAAAATGGGACACATTTTTGACACTGAAATTCGTAAAGCTAAAAGAGCCAACTCGTCTAGACTCGAGGGATGCAAACTGGATCAATCAGACGAACACGATCAATCAGAGAACTTCCTTGAGATAGACGATAAACGCCACAACCTTAGTAGTGTTTTCCAAAGTTTCGTGCGATATACGAGTCCCGAAATGATTATTAATCGTTTTATTAATAATTTTCTCATAAAGAGATTCACCTTCGGAGCATGATTGCTCGACGAAAAAAATTCGACGAGTGAAAATCGCGTCCAGCTCTCTAAATTAATTGAAAAACATATTAAACCGAGTGATGACGGCAATTTGACAAATTCGTTTAAAAGATTTGTCTGTAAAGTTAATAAACAAAATAAAACAACGACTGACCTCTTAAGCGTTTCTGTTCAATGTTCGAGTAGAAAAAGAAATTCGCTTTCGCTATTCATTATGAAATTATGTATATTTGTAAAACTTTAGCTTGGATTATCGAATATTTTAAAGCATATTTTCAAAATGAAACAAAACGCTTCAACATTCAAGCATGAAACATTCTTTTCTCGAAATACGAAATGAAATTAGAAAACACTCGAGGAGTGTCAACGGACACGAATAAACATCATGTTGCGCATCGTTTCTGTTTATATTCTGCTTGTTTATTGTTCCTGTAATACTTTTGTGATACATTTCTCATCAATGTTGACGTCGTGTTTCATTGTGACTTGTCTTTCGTGGGCTATTTGAAAATGTCGCGTGAATTCCCGATCGGGGCCTGCTTGCTCGGAATCAGAAGTGGGAAAGAAGTCGGCACGGTTATCGAGCTGACGTTCAATCGCCATGGCGCCGGCATTATTATTACAGCCGTGTTCGAATTGGCATTAACATTCACCGATGCACTCCCTCGTCGTTCTTTCGCTCTCGCTCCCGATGCACATACATACATACATACATACATACATATAACGGGGCGCTCGCGTCATTCGCCGTTTTCGTAACGTGACTTTGTATCATGAACTTTTCGATGACGTTTGCGCAACGCGCTATCAGCCGCCTAGAGCGCAAACCAAACGCTCTCGCACTTGCACGCTTCTCCATTCGTTTGAGCCCCGCGTTGAGCGTGTTACTCACTGCAGCCAGCATACGCTCTCTCGTCCTCATCGCAGCGAGATAATAGTACCTCTTTTCCCATCTCCGTCGTGTCGCCGAGGTTCTCAACTGCGTGGTCCGCGCGGCTCCGACTCTGTGAAAATCGTCGTCTTCGTATCCTGTTCTCGTAACGTGCACGTGTGTACAACAGCTCGTAAGTGAAAGATAATTAGTAAACTGAAGCAGGGCGAACGAGTTCTCTGCTCGCTTTTGGACAGTTGTCGCGATGACAGTTGAAAAAATCGACGTCGCCAAAATCGACACGGGTTGCTAGGTGAAACTGCTACACATTGTTCTTTCTCCTCGAGATTTGTCGAAACTCGAACGTGTGTAGAAATATTGTTGTGTAAAAACAACTGTTTTCGTAACTAGATCCATCGTCCGGCGTTGAAGCAATTTACAACGATGCTTTAAAATTTAATGTACGATCCTTGAGTATTAGAGTTAGACGACGAAACGCTAGGATTTCTCGGATATTTATTTCGTTTAACGCTGATATTCAGAGGTTATCATTTTGAAAATTTTATAATTTTATATTTTGAAAATTTTATAATTTTATAATTTTATATTTTAAAAATATTATAATTTTATAATTTTATATTTTAAAAATTTTATAATTTTATAATTTTATACTTTGAGAATTTTATAACTTTATAATTACAATGATTTAAAATTCTTTGTTCGGTGTTTTTTTATTGTACTTTGAATATTAGAATTAGGATTTCTCGAATATTTGCGTTGTTTGACGCTGATATTCAAAGATCATCATTTTGAAGATTTTATAACAATGATTTAAAATTCTCTGTTCGGTGTTTTTTATTGTACTTTGAATATTAGGGTTAGACGAATATTAGAGTTTTTCGTTTGACTCTGACACTCAAAGTTCAATAAAATCGTGCAGCAAGTTCCAAAGGGTCGTCACAAAGAAATCATTTCAATCTTCAAAAGCACAGCTGCATTCAGTTGTGAAAAAAATTTCTTTTAATCTTCTCGCGCGCGTTTGCATTTTGACAGTTTTCGAGAAAAATGTATGCTCGCTTTAGGTGATGTGAAATCATCTTCGAAGAAAAAAAAAGAAAAGAAGAAACGAGTCTGTCAAAGTAGAAGCTTCGCGCTTCAAAATGAGACCAAGCGGGTCGTTACATGTGATCTCTTTTCACCTTTTTGCCATTCTCAGTAATCAATTTTATCTCCTCACTGTCAGTTTCTACAAGCGTTTCACGCGATTTAGTTTAGGACTAGAGTCCTCGCGTTTTGTATAATAATTTGTGATTCAAAAGTCAGTAAAACACACGAGATCCCAGAATATGAATATTTATTCCTATTTGTTGAATCGCTGTTGAATATAGAGTTGCTTGTTTAGAGTTGCCGCCGTGTCAAAAATTAAAATAAATCCGTAATTTTTTTTATTACATATTTTTTTTTAATTTTTTTTCTTTTTACAGATTAAAGTACACAAAAAACGAATCATGTTCGAGCTCAAATTCCATTTAACATTAATGAAATTAATTTCTTCTTAGATTTTGATGTTTTTATTAGAGAAAAGGAAAGAATAGGTAAGAAGAAACTTTCGGCCCAGTGAAATTGTATGCTTCGAGGATAAAAGGACTCTGTTTTGAAAACAGCTACAGGACACGTGAATTCAACTTCGTAACGTTCGCTCATGGAAAGCAATTTCCTTCGTTTCCTTGCCTATACCTGTAACGTAATTTCAAATCGGATTATCGCTCAATTTTGCAACACGCTCATAAATTTCGGAGACTGATAGTGCCGTTAAACATGTAAGAGACAGTCGCGTATCCACTTCAGACATAAATAATAAGTCACCGATGATACCCTTCAGTTCTAGGAGATGTTCAATAATAAACAGACCTCGTGAATTGCCAAAAATGATCTTAAATGAAATTGCTTTGAATCCATAATTTATCTTATCCCGTGCTATGGATTATCCGTGTAACTCTTTGATACTTTGATACGCTGTGAATAATTCAGAGTGTCCACAAGATTCTTACAACTCTACCAAAAGTCTCAAGAGGCCACCTAAAATCCTCGAATAAATAATTTTACAAATAAGAATCTGTCGAACAAAATCTGTGACCGAAACGCCTCGATTCGTTTAAAGGCGATTCGAGCTACCGTGGTACGGGAAGTTGTTGTGTTACAACACGCTCCCCGTTCGTTTGACAACGTTATGCAACCAGTGAAACTATCGGTTACCTGTCGATCGCCGATGCACGAAGAACGCTCGAGAGAATCGATCAACTATTATACAGGGTGTTTCGTAACTTGCGGGACTCGCTTCGGGAGCTGATTGTAAAAAAGCATGCCTAAAACTAATGGAAAAAAGTCATATAAATATATGTCCTATCTGTCTTCGTTTATGAGATATAATGAATTTTCTGTTTTAATTACTTTTGCAACAGATGCAAATTATATCTCGAAACGACCACCTTGCATTTGAAGACAAGCCTGCACGCGTCTTGTCATTCATCTGATTACTCTCTCTATCATTTCTGATGTTTCTCGAATTTGTCGGAAGTCTTGCTCTATTCTATTTCGTAGTATTTCAGCATGTTCAATCGACGTTGCCTATACAATAGAT
The DNA here is from genome assembly GCF_011392965.1 of Frieseomelitta varia. NCBI lineage: Eukaryota > Metazoa > Arthropoda > Insecta > Hymenoptera > Apidae > Frieseomelitta > Frieseomelitta varia. The sequence continues at coordinate 1,841,991 of NW_025109550.1, forward strand.
TTTAAATGTCCCCACAAATGAAAATCTAATGGATTCAAATCCGGAGAACGAGCAGGCCATGCA
>NW_025109550.1:1842596-1846372 GCF_011392965.1 Frieseomelitta varia
TTTATCAATTATTCCTGCCCATACGTTTAAACTAAACTGGTGTTGATGTCTTGAATGTACAATAACATGTGGGTTTTCTTCATCCCAACTATGATTATTATGAAAATATACCATGGTAAAACTAGCTTACTAGAGTTTGCTCTGTTTATAAAATTCGTTATATCTCATAAACGAAGACAAATACAACATGTATTTATGTGACTTTTTTTCATTATTTTTAAGCGTACAATCACAAGTTACGAAACACCCTGTATAGTATCTGCTCGTTTGTTGTCGTTGCTTGTTTCGGTCGTGTCCCGCGAAAAATGAAATGTAAATTCGCTGTGCTTGAACGCAGCTGAACTGTCATAGGTAATGTCGAGTCGCAGATAGCAGGGAAACTACAGACAAAACTTCGAAACTCTCCGACTGAGATACTTTGAAGTTCTCAAGCTTTTTGTCGCATCTTGAACCCCGATTTTCAACATTCGATTTACATTTGCTGTAAATTTCTAATTTGGCAATTTTTCGGGAAATCGATGTTCCCTTGTCAGACGTTTGTTGAGCGCGTTTATCGTAAAACTTTCCAAATGTATTCCAACTGAGAGTTATTATCGAGCCAAAATCAAACTTCGGGGGTTGATCAAAAAAGTAATTGCGCTTTCTTCCAATAGATGAACATATATGTAACTAATCAATTTCATTTAAAAAAATATTTGCCTTGATAGATAAGAATTCATTACGATTGTGAAATTTTCTTGCTCTGTGCAGCTTATGAGGAAACATATAAATTCTTGAAGCTTGAACTTAGACCATTTTCAAAATTAACTGAATGCCTTAAACGAAATTCTTGGCTTAGATCACTTTTGTAATTACCGGCACGTATTAATAATGTTTTTGTTTCTCACGGATAATTTGCAAACACAAAGAAAGACACGCAGTTACTTTTCGAGCAACCTAATGTAATTCTTCTTTTCGATACTGTACAAAATTTTAATTTTAACCTGTAACATAATTTAACAGTAAGCACACTAGACGCCGATACATTTAACTAGAATATAGATTAAATCGCAACAAGTTAAATTATTGTCACCAGACAACGATGTTTATTAATTTTGAAGAGAAACGACATTACTTGTCCCTCGTTATAACGTAACATTGACAAGAAAGGAGTCGAGCAACAGAGTACAGAGAATCCAAAAAAAAAAAAATAAACAAAAAAAAAAATAATCGGTTTCGAATGGCTGGATAATTCGGTAAATCGAGATCGAGTGCAATGAGCACCGCCGCCGCCGATAAGCGGCAAATAGTTACATAAAAAGAGAGAAAGAAGAAAAGGGAAAGGGAAGGAGAAGGAAGAGGGAAGGTGTCGCGGCGGCGAGGTTTGCTTTTCTTCTCGCGGGTCAGGATCTACGGCCGGTTGCAACTTTCTCGAATTAACTGGCAGCAGATCTCGGCTCGGTCTCGATTGCAAGTCGGTCGCAGCGACAGTAGTCGGCAGTTAGTAGACGGCCTATCGCTGTTGCGCAACTAGTGAAACTATCCGGCGGCGAACGAAAAATAAATCTTCTTACGGCCGATTTACAGCCGTTTCTTTTTTTTCTTTTTTCTTTTTTCTTTTTTTTTTTTTCTTCAGACCTAGCTCCGAGCACGCACACGCGTTAGCGCGTTGCAATTAGACTCACATCCAGCCAAGTTGTACCACGATTTTCGGAAACACCTTACATATGCATATAGATACAGTTTCGTTCGAAATGTTTGAAACAGCAGGATGCACAAAGTTTACCAAAACTGGAAATACGAAGCAATACTTTCTTCGTACAATGAAGACAAAAAAGTGCAAAGCATATAGTATACTATTATATCGAAACAAATACTAACAAAATATTCATTAAGAATTAAGATATTGTACCGTCTGCGATGAATTCCGAATATTCGAAGATTATATCAACGACAACGTACATCTTGCTGTAAGCCACTGTGAGTACGACGATTGAACAACAGACTGTGAGTCGCGATCAAAGTCTCAAAGTTAAAAACCATTAGTAAATCATAAATAATTCCAAATCAATTCAAACGAGTTCCATCTTCGCCGGTTGAAAACCGAAGCCGAAATATGTAGTAACGAAAGGTAGAACGCGCGAAAGAAACTCGCATCGGTGTTCGCGTCATGCAGGGGATCCGGCCGTGACAGGTCGGTCGCAGACAGTGAGCGAGAGAACGCCACGGTCTATTAGGATTACGCAACTAGTGAAACTATCCCGGCAGCGTCAGCCAGTTCGTTCCATCGCGGTGTCGTTCAATCGGTTCCACCGATAAGTTCGGGGCTGGTCAGTGGCTCGGTACTTTTTCCCTTTCTCTCTCTCTCTCTCTCTCTCTCTCTCTCTCTCTCTCCTCTCGTTCTCTCTCCAGTGAGCGTAAGTTTATTGCCAAAGTTTTCGGACACAACGACCGCCGGTAACCCTGGACACGGGGAATAGGCCATCGCGCACTCGCGTTGCCAGCCTTTCGCCGTGCATGCACGAAACGACGTAATCTCGGGTCCCAGGGTTATCCTTTCCTCCCTCCCCCCTTTTCCTAACTCTTACGTGTCCTTCTCGCCCCCTCTCCTCCTCTCACGCTGCGCCACCACCACCTTGCGTGAATGCTCCCGGTTCGGTCAGCACCTCGACTTTTCTTCGTCTCTCGAGTTCTCTCCGCTGGATCGGCAGAGCTTGATTTATTGCCCCTCCTCCTCGGGTCGTGCAAAGACACGCCAAGAATCGATTGCGTAATCCGGCGTGCCAGCCCGCCAGTTCGAAAGATCGTCGCTCGCTCGGACAGTCCCGGCGAGGATGAGCCCCACTTTCGAGATTATGTGCTTCTTCCAAGTACGTATTTTCAGAGACTCTTTCTCTTTCTTTTTTTTCTTCTTTCTTTTCTTTTCTTCGATCTGTCAGACGATCTGTTACGGACCTCTCTTTCATCATTCAGTGTTCGCAATTCCGTTCAATTTGAAATCACGCGAAATTGATCTTCAAGTTTGAAATTACGTGAACTACTTGCGGCGGTGTGTGACACCGTGAAAAAAGAATCGAATTATCGCGAAACATTTCCAACGGATAATCCCTTTCCTCGTTTCATTCACCCATGGTGGTAATGGAAATTGGACAGGCTGCTGTTTTGTTGTTTGAAGCGGAGTGATTGGTAGAGTCAAACCCTCTACCTAGAATCGAGTCGGCACCATTGTCGAAGCTACGTTCGAAAGTAGGTGAGAAGGTGATGGCGGCGAGGCACGAAAGGAGCGGGAGAAGGAGAGCAGAGGGGTTGGGGAGGAGGACAGTGAGGCGCGGGCAGAGCGTTAAATAATCGGTTTAATTGGGTTATGCACGAGGAAGTGACCTATGCGAGAGGCTGAACCACGCGGCTCGAGACCTTCTGTTGCCTTGCCCACGTCCGCCGGATCGGCACCGCGTGCGCCAGCCCATACTCTGCTCTTCTCGCCATCCGCAAGCTGGCCATCGGTTTTCTGGCTGCTGAATAACAACGACCTCCTCTCTTCGCGCCTCTGCCTCTTCCGTTCGATCGCTCCATCTACCCTAATGACGTACGCGGGAATTTATTTGGCCCAAACAGTGGCTCTCAATCGCTCTGGCCAATGATTCCCCCCCCCCCTCCCTCCCATTGGTTCAACCCTCTTTAGTCAGAGTCGGATCGTACGCATTGTTGGTCGAAAGTTCAAGACCACTGTACATATACAGTGGATGGTGGAATTCGTAGCACAACCGAGCAGGGGATGAGTCTACGTCAAAAAATAA
>NW_025109550.1:1846536-1848109 GCF_011392965.1 Frieseomelitta varia
CAAAAATTCAAGACCACTGTACATATACAGTGGATGGTGGAATTCGTAGCACAACCGAGCAGGGGATGAGTCTACGTCAAAGAATAAGAAAAAAATTTGGTATAACATTTTTTTTTTTATCCGGGACTCGGTCTTCGAAAAAAATCGACTTTTTTTATAAATCAACGTATTATTTATAGAGACTTACCAGTAAAGTCTCTGTCGGATGTATCTCTGAGGTTGGGAGAGAGTTAAGATCAGCTCAAACTGGGGCGATCAATTCGTTGTTTATTTTCCTGTTCTTTCGAATATCCTCTTGGAAACAACTTGGAACAATGCTCCAGGGATTATTGTCCTAATTTCAAGGGTAGTACTTGTCAAAAATATTTGCACCAGTTCCAAATTGACACAAGCGATCTTGAACTTTCAATTGGCAATGTCAACCATCCGCGTTTGGAAAAATTTCATTTTGCAGTGCGTACTCGTCGATTCGTCGATTCGCCATTAGAAAACTGTAAAAATTTAAGTTCGAAGGGACAGCGACTATCTCAAAGTCTCAACGAGCCAAAATTATTGGAAAGACAGACTAACGTCCGGTAATTTGTTTATTTGTTAGAAACGCGATCAACAACGCTTTCGCCTCCATTTTCTCTCCTCCCGGTTTCCTAGCCGGTCAACCTCCAGCGCGATTCTTCCTAGTTGCACGCCTCTGTTACTACGGTTTTACTTTGCGGTCGGCGGGGCAGTATTAAATAAACGGCTAATTGGGTTACGCAACGGGAAGTGAAATGACACTGCGATCGTTTGAACGAAACGTAGGCGCGTTCTCTACGTAGGCCCCGGACGAAGATAGCTGGCTTTCTTGGCTTGTTTCCGCAAGCGAATCGTAAAATTAGAGGAAGCTGAAGGAAACAGGACCCGATATAGGGCTGCATAATTTCCGATCTGTTCTCACCCTCGGTTTCGCTCGTTTCCGACCAGATAGACTCTCTCTCTCTCTCTCTCTCTCTCTCTCTCTCTCTCTCTCTCTCTCTCTCTCTCTCTCTCTCTCGTCGTCTTCGCACCTACGAAGGCATACGCCTACTCCATTCCGTTTGAATCATCGCTACCAAAATTGGACCAACTTCCTTTCAACGAAAATTCTTTCATTTGTTGAAATTAAAGGAAAGTCTCGTTAAAGTTCAATTCGTCGATCGTTGGTTAATGAAATCAGTTGAAACGTAACTCGGTGCACGCGAGTATGGCCGCAAGGATGTGGCGGTTAGATAATTCAAAAGCGGTCGGAGAATGATGACAGCCGCGTGTGTGAATTTCTCGTTAAGGTTCAAACTATTTGTGTCTGAGTTTTATTTAAAAGAAAACTCGTTTCCTCCCGATATTTTCATATCGCTCGTCTCAAAAACCAGCGAGGAAAATTAAAACCTTTCTAAAGCATCTCTCCAGATCTAATATTTCTCAATTCAGGTATCTCCTAATCTCAAACTTGGTCGTTACTCCGTCTCACTCTCCCCTTCGTTGGAAATTTCATTCAAACGAAAACTCGTTTTCTGCCGATATTTTTCAATATTTTTACATCGCTTACAAGAGGACTCGA
>NW_025109550.1:1853025-1857602 GCF_011392965.1 Frieseomelitta varia
CTTACAAGAGGACTCGAAAATCAGAAATAAAAATCTAACCATCTGTCCAGATTTAATATTTCTCAATTCAGGTATCTCCTAGTCTCAAACTCGGTCGTTGCTTCGTTGGGGAAATCGCAAAATTTCACTTCGGCGATCGTCGAACGTGACGCGCCTGACGTTGGAGCCTACGCAAGGATCGTCCTTGAACAGAGTAACGGGTTCAAGCGGTACGGGACCGAAAAATCCCGACTCGTCTTTACGTAACTCGCGTCTCACCGTTTCCTAGTTCGATCGTGGAATCGCGACTGCTGTCCGTGCTGTTCAGGAAGTGAGTCCCACCGCTTAAGTGAAAGTCGTTGAACGTAACGTCGTGGCGCGAACCGTGGTAAAGTGCAATGGAGAGGGACAGATAGGTAAATACGTACTCCGGTCGAACCAGGCGAGCTATCGAGAGAAAATGGAAAAGAAGGAAGGGGAAGTTTCGACGGAGCCTAAAACATGCCTTTAAAACAGTCCGTCTGTACTTCTTTCGACGCTCTTTTGAGCCTCAAAGCTTTTGAATCTCAGCGTCTGTTCAATTTTACTCGTCACTGCATGCACCGAGCTCTCATTGTCGTTGGCAACTATAACAATACAGAGTTAAATTTAGAATTTTTCATTCCACCGTCAAACACTCGATTCTCAAGATCTAGAGTTATCCAACCAGATTGGTATTATCTGAATATACAACCAATGAATCTAGAATTTGATAACGCGACGTGAATTACTGCCAGTCGACTGGGCGAAAGTTCGAGGATCGATCGACTCGAAGAAAAAATCGCGTGAAACACACGTACGTATGTAACCCTAATCGCGTTTCGTAATCGTTGCATCATCATCCGTTTCGACGGAGGCATGAATTATAACGCTATTTGTTAATCAGTTAACAAGTAGTGTGAGCTACGGAAATCGATATTGCGACGTCGGCTGACAGCGTCCTGTTTGCGTCCCGTGTGTGTGTGTGTGTGTGTGTGTGTGTGTGTATCGCGTAAGGAGCTTACGTTTCTGTCGCGGATCGCGGATGGATTATTGGCACGGTAATAGAATAGTCAAACGTCTCCGCTCCGCTGCAATATTGCCGCGGTACTCGGCTGTGCGCGTCAGCAAAGCAAGATCACGCATTATTTCATTCGTTTCAATCGCTTGACGAATTTACAACTCGTCTCGTGAACTCCGCTTACGCGAGCATCACCATGCTCGACAGAAATGAAAGTTGGTTCATCCGAGCCGAAGTTTCTGTACACTTTTTACTATATTTATAGAGGGTGTTCTCGAAATCGTGGTATCAAGGATGCGATTCTACGTGTAGAAACAAAGAGAGAGAGAGAGAGAGAGAGAGAGAGAGAGAGAGAAGAACGAAGTTTTCTCGCATAACGCTTCGTTTTCGAGAAAATCGAGTTTGAAAGTTCACCATATTTCATATAATCTGAATTCAGTTAATTTTAAATGTGACAGAGGATATATTTTATTCGTGCGGAAATAAGTATAAAATTGAGTTTGAAAATTTATCAATTTTCAACGAACTGTACGACAGTAGAGGCAGTCTCATTTGTTTAAAAATGAAGCTTCGAATGAAATAAATTTTATTTCTCACTTATTTCTGCACACGGGCCAACCTGTTGTCAATTATTCTTTCTTGTCACACTTGGAATCAGCTCAAATTCAAATATATTTAATGAATTTAATATATATTTAATATTTAATATATTTAATTAAAAATCAAATTTTGTATATTTAATAAATCCTTCAAACTCTATTTTCTTTCTTCAATGTAAGATCGCAGCCTAAGTCGATTGTACTACGATTTTGTACTCGTTACGATTGAACTCTTTGTTACACATTTCTAATTCCTGCACGTCTTTTGGCTATATATTGACAATACGCAGAGTACTAGAATACTTCAACTCCAGAGACATAAAGATCGTATCGAAGAAATTAGAGTGCAAACTGAATAGCAAGCTCTATGACACAGCAAAGGACACACGCCTTTATTCGTGTACTTTATAAAAATGATCGAAATCACTCAAGATACAACGTTGTAAACTGCTGTACTTTGAAAAATTGGACATTGACCACTTTGGTGGTCTAGTCTGTCAAACAGGAATCAACGATGTTTAGAACCGTGTACAAGCGATGAGAACCACTGCGGAAGAGAGAGCGATCGGTCGACAGTCTTCGCGAGCACTTTCCTCCGAACCTGCACACGTAGATATGCACGATCGGTTGTATAACCGCGTAAGAAGCACGGATAATGGCGCGTGCACGCGTGTGTCGCGTTATTTGCCAGCCGTTCAAGTCCAGCAATTCAAGTCGGCTGGCCATTGTCAAGTTTAAACGCCAAATTACTCGAAACCGATCCACATCGAAATCCGCTGCTTCGCAGCTCCCCCGGATATATATTTCAAAGCTGATCGCGAGCTGAAAACTTTGAACCATCGCTCGCCGTCTTGCTAATTATATTTCACCATCAGACTGCAGATTTGTATTTTTTGAGAATATAATTAACAATTTTTTTACGTTATGAGATTATAAGAGTAATGTTAGTATGTTATACTATATTATGAGAATATAACTAATATTTTTGAGAAATAATTAATATGGAGATTTGTATTTTTTCAGAATGTAATTAATATTTTTATATGTCATGAGATTATGAGAATAATTATATTGTATCATATTGTGAGAGTGTTAACATTAACATTTTTGAGAAATTTTTTTGCATTTATTTTTATGTTACGAGATTATGAAGAATAATTTATATAATACAATAATATTGTATTATATTATCTGAGAAGATAATTAATATTTTTGAGAAATAATCAGCCCTAATCTACTAAAATGTATTTCTGAGAATATGACGAATCCTAGCCTAACTTTGCTGTTTTAGCGCTTGAGAAGTTCATATTAAATTTTCCTACTAAATGCATGAAAATCCACCGAGTTTGTTTGCAAAGTGACGCAGTCACAGAAAGGAACAACATAAAATAAAAATATTAAAACACGTTAAAAATTTGCAGAGTCGCGTTTCCGAAACTTCACTTCCCGATTTTTCTGTCGGACATTGCGATCAAATTTCATTCCCACGTAAACGTAGTACAACTGGCTGTTAAATGTGAAGCTTCCCCCGCGAAATAAAAAGGAGAAAAAAAGGAAGGAGAAGCGGCGAGGTAAAAATCGTCGATTACGCGACATGCACTTGCTCGAAAATTACCAACGATCACGTCGGTGCGTGCTTCGTAACCAACCCTTGGTGAAAGTAACGCGTTTAATTCTAATTTTAGCGTGTACGCTATGGTACACGCTAACCAACCGACCGACCGACCAACCACCTCTCTTCCTCTATAATTTGCCACGATCGAACAGCTAGAGGCCCTCCCCACCTGTCCGTGGCAGCGTTTCGACGATTTCCACTTTCATTCTTCTCTCGTCTCGTGAAAAAAATTCGAACGTACCCAAACTTCCATCTTCCCAAACCGTGGAGAACCGTGTCGTTCAAATTTCTCGTGGTATTCGGCGCTAATGCTGCGCTAGTCAACTCGATCGTAACCGTTTCCAGAGAGAGAGAGAGAGAGAGAGAGAGAGAGAGAGAGAGAGAGAGAGAGAGAGTGATCTGTCCCGCGCGAACAATCGGCCGCCGCTCATTAAGCGAATTATTCCCCGGACAGCTTTTCCATAACTCGCCCTTAAAGCGACAGCAGCCACTGGCTGTCGAATGTCGACGGAACAACGTTCCACGGAACCGGAAATTTCGCATAGCTCCCTCTGTTTCGAGTCTCTTTTCCGCCGCCATCTCTCTCTCTCTCTCTCTCTCTCTCTCTCTCTCTCTCTCTGCTCTTCTGCCCCTTCTGTCGAACACCTCGTTCGAAGTTCGAAGCGTATTCGAACGGACGAGGCGAAAACGAAACGGCCGCGGCGCGGGCCAGACGAAAGACAGAGAGAGGAGCAGAGAGAGAGAGAGAGAGAGAGAGAGAGAGAGAGAGATATCGCGAGAGAAGGTGACCCGAGCGTAGAAGTGTAGGTGCAATTCCGTAGGTGGTGTAGGTAGAGAGGATCGAGCGAGAGCGATGGAAGCGCGAGGTGAAGAACGGGGTGACGAGGAGCGTAGAAGAGGAGAGGAGAGCGGGGAGGGGCAGGAGAGAAGCTCGCAGGGGTTTATAGATAGCAGCGCATGGCCTAGAAACCGTGCCGCTCGGTGTTTTTGACCCTTCGCTTAGCTACCGCTTCTAGGCCATTGCAACACGGCGCTCGTGCTCGTTAAGCCGCGTCCACAACGCCGCCAGGAGGGTCGAGAAACGTCTCGACGAAAACGTCTCTCTCTCGCTCTCTCTAAGAGATTTTGTCGACTGATTTCCTACACGTTTTTCTACACGCGACTTTTCAACTGTTGCGCGTTTGAAAATGCAAACTCGCACGACCGTTTCCAGCAGTCACGTTTGAAGGGAACTTTGAGACTCGCTCGGGAAACGAAATATTCAAGTCGAGTGTTCGTTCTTCCCACGGATGAGAAATTCACAATTTTCGACAGAGATCGTACTCAATTTTCTTTTTTTTTTTTT
>NW_025109550.1:1858145-1859763 GCF_011392965.1 Frieseomelitta varia
TTTTTTTTGCAAACTCACCTTCTGTAAATTCACCTTATTGCAATTCGAATTCACCTCTCACGAATCATTCTCAGAAGTGACTCAAAATACGTTTCTACCAATGATGAATTCTCATTGAAGAAGTCCTCTCGAGAATTAAATCACGCGCAAGAAATATTTTGTCTGACCCTTCAAACATTCCACGAACGTGAATTTGATGGATGTTATTAATGTCACTCTGTTGCAACTAACTCTTAGATTGTCACAATTATTGTATATGTATACGAAACTATCCCTAGACAGCGACATTAGTACGAATCCACGTGCGTGTACACAAATACTTTCAATCTTAAATAAATATTTTATATTAATTTTATATCATACCACGTTTTCTTTCGTTCAAGTATTGTGCAATAATATTTCGATTTCAACGTCGAATTTTTATTACAACGACTGAGAGAAATTTGATCTCCGCAAAACAATGAACACGACCTGCAAAAGGATTAATTTACAAGTGCAAGAAAGACGAACACAATGTGCAGAAGGGCTAGTTTCTAGCGGAAAGCCTTTCGTCGCATTTTCGTAGACAATTCTCGCTTGAAACGTGCGCTGCGACTTGACCTGACAATTAACAAGGAAAAACGTTCTGGCACAGTTGGTCGATTGGTTTGTTCGTTCGGGGGATTGACGAACGCCACCGGGACGTGAAATTGAAAGTGAGGCGGATCTTGCTCGTGATCTGTCGCGGTGAAGCGAACGAGATATACAACGAGTTGGACGCGTTGAATCTTTGACGACTGATTGGAGTTTGAAACTCTGTCGTGAGTTGATTTCCATCGAATTATTTTCGACGGGAAGTATTAGTAATGTTGTTTCCCGAATATTGTGCAAAATTTTATTTCATTCAAGAGTTGATACTGTTTTAATTTGTAATACAATCTCCATTTCTCTGACAAACTTTCTACTCCCTTTTGGTGAGGTGAGGGTGATTTTGAAGTGAAATATTAATTAAACTTGAAATTATTATTAAATTATTCTATGTTTAAATGTAATATTTATTTTTATATATTTATATATTGTACACTTAATATATAATATTTATTTTTATATATATTTAGATATTTATAACTTTATTTTATTCAAGAGTTGATACAGTTTTAATCTGTAATACAATCTCCATTTCTCTGACAAACTTTCTACTCCCTTTTGGTAGGGTGAGGGTGATTTTGAAGTAAAACATTAATTAAACTTGAAATTACTATTAAATTATTACATATTTAAATATATAATATTTATTTTTATATATATATTTATTAATTTATATATTATATGTTTAAATATAATATTTATTTTTATATACATATTTATATATTATATATTTAAATTATTATCAAAAAATATTAATTAAATTTGAAAAAAAAGACGACATTACTTATGGGTATACCTAATAATTAAGTAACTTCCCAAGACAAAGTAACAAACGAGTGTAACACCGATTCCACCCGTGGAGATGCGTTCTCTGCTCTTCTCATAAGAGAACAAGGCCTTTCTTCTTCTTCTTTTTTTTTTTTATTTATCGAGCCGCAGAGAGTTCACTTTCGCGTCAGCCGGTAAATTACAAACGATCGACAGACAAAAA
>NW_025109550.1:1861409-1891595 GCF_011392965.1 Frieseomelitta varia
TTTTTTTTTTTGGAGAAATGTTTGTAGGATTGTTGCTACATCTTATTCCAGCACTGCTCAAAATACACGTAATAAAACGAGCCTCAAGTCGTTATCAACAAAACGGGATTAAACTAAATCCGACTGTATAACCTACCGTAATCGCGACAATCGTAAAAACTAATCGTAAGCCTCGTCATTTCGTTCGTGCACGCGAACGAACCCCGACACCTCTTGAAAATCTCGCCTAACTATAGGGTCAAAAGTTACCTTCTCACCTATTTCTTTTTTTTTTTTCAATAAATCATTAAAAATATAAGAAAAAACTAATTTCATCAATTAAGTTTCAGACATGATTTCTTTCATTCTGTTTTAAAAATCATCATTTATAATTGTTCGCAAATTCCCCTAGTAGAAAGTGATTTTTGACCCACCCTGTAGACAGTATATGTACGCGTACTCGCACATCTTGCAACAGTAATCAGTCGCAAAAATTAATTTTATTTTCGAGACTATACGTGAAAATCGGCGCGAAGTGAAACGATGGCAATCAGAACGAATCGGTGATCGTTTTGATACGGCTCGTACCGTACGTACGTGCTACGTGAAAAATAATAGTACGTGGAATACGATGGCGTGCGGCGGTCGGTGGCAATATGTCAGGAACGCATCGGTGTTGTCTCAGATTGCTTTCGATTAGCCATGTCCACACGGACGGGTCCCACCCTGGAAAAGTGACGCGTTGGTGTGCGACCGACCTCTTTATCGACCGTGGTTTCGACCTCGCGCGCGGTTATCGCTTCCGGGTCGTTGCTTCGTGACGGGTCACTTTAAGCGCCGTTCACAACGTTTCCGCTACCACCGGGAATCTTCGTTCGAGCCCTCGGCTCATTTTCACGGATAGAATAGATCCGTTCGCGAATTCTTCATGCAAATCCTCAGACGAGCTTTGTCACAGCCAGATGTATGTTATATTAACTGTGTACATTATATTATGCTACAATCATTGTATCATTGCAATGTTGTATGTTACATAATTGTAACGCATTGTACTGTTATAGTATGTGCATTAATTGTAATAACACAATATATTGTAATAATATCAATATATATATATATACTATACTATGCTATGCCATACTATATCATACTATTATATATTAATCATACACATATGTATTTACATATTATACATATATTGTAATAATAATAATATCAATATGTATATATTAAAAAATGTACTATACTATACTACACCATACCATACTATACTATACTATACTATACTATACTATACTATACTATACTATACCACACCATGCCATACTATACTATACTATACTATACCATATCATATTATTATATACTATACTTAAATACACATATGTGTTTAAGTATACATGTTACATGTATATATAATATATATAGTAATAATATTAAAATACACATTAAAAACACGTATTAAAAATAATTATTAATTACGTATATTAATTAAAGGCAGATACTCTTAATTTGAGAAGAAATTATTATTACAAATCAATCCGCTCCATTTTCGCGGATTTAATACCTTTCTAAACGAAATGAAAGCTCTGGAGATAGTGTAGCCATTTACTACTCGATCAACGAGGTAGCCCCTAAGGGAAAGTTTTATCTCGTCAACGTTCTATTTGCCAACTTTATACACTTTTCTCGAAGAAAAAGAAAAAAAAAAAATTGCAAGAGACATTCGAAGCCTCGTCGAATTTAAATTATAAATGATTTGTAAGTAGATGAAAGATCTTCCACGTCTTCCTCCCTTTCACTCGGCAAAAATCCCACGAGACAGACAAATTCTAAATGTAACTAATTTCACAGCGACCGCTCCAACTTCCCTTAAAGGCGTGTTTTTATACGTTAATCGCAGCCCGCTTCCTGATCGTCCAGACTTCCCGTTCAAGCTTATCGTTCGAGCGATTCTTTCTCCTCGGAACGAAAGCAAAACTCGCTCGACACGCGGCCGTGTAAAAAGTTGCGACGAGATCGCGCTCGAACACTTTATAATGCTTTAACCACACAAGAAATAATGTTCGTAAACACTGTCTCGGACGGAGACAACCGCGGTGGAAGAATAGACAACTAAATCGTTCACAAAGATGAACAAACTTTAAAGTCGATTTTCTCGAAAACCGAGCTCCAGATAAAAAAGTACCAAAATGTCATACCAAATTTTTTTCCTCATTTTTTTACTACGAATTCCGGCCCACTCTGTATATATATGTATATATATATATATATATATAATTAATTTATATATTTACAACTATTTAACTATAATTAATTTATATATAATTTAATTTTACATATAATTAATTTATATATATATTTATAACTATTATTATACTAATATAAATATAAATATAATTATATACTATATATATACTAATATAAGTATAAATATAATTATATACTATATATATACTAATATAAATATAAATATAATTAATTTATATATAATTTTATACATAATTAATTTATATATATATTTATAACTATTTAAATTATATAAATAATTATTTATATTAATTTATTTTATATAAATTAATTATGTATAAAATTAAATTATAAATAAAATTATATATAAATTAATTATAAATATATATACATAAATTAATATATATAAATAGTTGGAAGTAAAGGCTGATTCGCAAGCGGCGGCCGTATCACGGATGACGTAAGAAACTTTCGCTCACCTCTACCGGTTTACCAGCCAGTCGCACTACCTTGCACTTGCATTTGCGGCTATGCAACGCACGAATAAGAGTGCACGCCGAGATATGCACCGTGTGCAAACGAGTCCGTGACTCGGTAATCCGCGCGGACAAGTCAGGGCCAGCTCTCGTTAACGGCGCCGATTGATAATGACATCTAATGCCATCTTCCGAGACGATTTTAGGCTGTCGGCGAGCAGACTGCGTTGCCACTTCTCGATAGTGTCTACCTTTCGAAATCGCGATCCACATAACTCAGTCAAAGGGGGGGCATAGATCGAGGTACGATGAGGTTCCCGCGGTGTACGTCGTTTTGATTAATACTACATAATAAGTTTTTAAACAGGTTTCGTGTGTTTCTGAAATTTTATTATAAGATCCGACAGGATTACGTTCGTTTCGAAATTTTTTAGCCAACGATGAATTCTTCAAAATCTGTAGCTGAATATTACGACACAGTTCTATCGTGTTTACTGATATATTTTGTTATTTTATGTATTTTACAATGCGACGATTAGAACCTTATTACTCGTTTCGTGTCATTTGAGAAAGATAAAAATATCTGAGACTTCGAAATATCCGGTTGGGTGTATAAGAGATACTACTTTTAATTACAATTGTTGTCAAGTGTGCAAAGACGTTAGGTTTTATCAAATACCATACTAAGGAACATGATTGCTAAATGTCAATTTTCCACAATTGCTATTTACTAATATATTTTATATATTTTTACGCGTCACATTAGAATTACAGATGTAAGATAAATCTATAAAAATGCTATGAAGTTTCACGTAATATTCGTTTCCAAAAGATGTACATACTTGACAAATTCAAGCAACTCTATCGATTTCGAGAGTCCTCAATACTCGTTTGTTAACATTTAACTCTTTTCTTTTTAAATTTCAAACAAATTGACCAAGAGGTTCATTCCTTTCATGTTTACACTATAATTCTTCGGCTAAACTCTTGCCACGTCATAAAAAGTTCTGTCGCATGTTTCTTGCAGAAACATTTCTGCAAATGCAAGAGAGAAAAAGAGAGAAAAAGAGAGAGAGAGAGAAAAGAAGGAAGGCAAGGCCCTCGAGAACGAAATTCGAAGAGACGACAATGACACGGATCGTGAAAGAGATCACAGATTGTTCCCGGTTTTTAATTGAAGACGAGAATTTCATATTGTCGGCGCGGCACGTGGTAAAACATGGGGCACACGTGCTCCATATACGTGCAAAGCGAATTATTTCTTCTTCGGCGACGTTAATGACGACCCCGTATGCTTGTCACGCGTTTCAACATGCACGCACACAGGCGGCCGTGTGACGAGAATGGCCGCCTGTGTGAAGCGCAGCGAAAGTGAAGGGGGGCAAAGCAGACTTGCTACCGGAGCGCGCGAATTTCCTGCTCCTATCGGCCAACTGGCTCGCCTTCGCCCCAACTTTGATAACTTCCCCGCGTGTGCAGGCCACGTCTCGTTTATTTCTTCCTTCCTTATCTCGTGTGACGGAACGCGCAACTGAAAAACCACCCGTTCGTTTCCTCGCCCCCGCCCCACTATCGAAAAACACAAGTTCCAAAGAAAGATCAAATCATTAATAATAGGGAAATAGAATTTTCCATCGCTTCCTTTGTACCTTGTAGAAGAAAGTTCGAAGTTTCGCGAAAAGAATGAAACAAAATGTTCAAAAACGCACGAAAATAATAACGAAAAGATCTTTAATCGTAGGTAAATAGGTTGAAGTTTAAAAAAAAAAAAGTAAAACTTGCAAAATATTTAAAATATTTAGAATTTTCGATCGTTCCTTTTATACCTTGTCGAAGAAAGTTCAAAGTTTTGCAAAAAAATAGACAAAATGTTCAAATATGCACAAAAATAATAACGAAAAGATCTTTAATCGTAGGTAAATAGATTAAAGTTTAAAAAAAAAGTAAAACTTGCAAAATATTTATAATATTTAGAATTTTCGATCGTTTCTTTTATACCTTGTGGAAGTTTTGCAAAAAAATAGGACAAAATGTTCAAAAACGCACGAAAATAATAACGAAAAGATCTTTCACCATAGGTAAATAGGTCGAAGTTTAAAAAAAAAAGTAAAACTTGCAAAATATTTAAAATATTTAGAATTTTTGATCGTTTCTTTTATACCTTGTAAAAGAAAGTTCAAAGTTTTGTAAAAAAATAGATCAAAATGTTCAAAAACGCACGAAAATAATGACGAAAAGATCTTTAATCGTAGGTACATATGTCGAAGTTACAAAAAAAAAAGAGTAAAACTTGCAAAATACTTAGAAACTTTTAAAATATTTAAAATATTCAGAATTTTCGATCGTTTCTTTCAGTCTCTTTTTTTTATACTTTGTGGGGAAACTGAGATCGAAGTTTTTGAAGTAAAACCTTTAAAATATTTAGAAACGTGACGAGGGTGATTCAATCTCGAAAGCAACAAGAAGCCAGTTGCAATAATGCAAGATTGATCGACAGCACATTGAATGATTTGAATATTTCAAATTTATTTCGACGTCGTATTGGCTTCACGTTGCTTCTGACTTTTTGCCGCGGACAGTTGCGAAAGCGATAATCGCGCTTCCTATCTTTATCGGCCGAACTACGTATCAGTTCCTCCACTTCCTGCAGAATGTTTCGTTTTGTTTGCACATTGCTCGACGCACGATTCCCCAACTTTTCCAATTTACGACATCGGACTATCTCGCCCCTTTTGCAATACATTAATCCCTATGCACTTCTACAGGCTTATACACGGTGGCCTTAAAAATTGCAGTGGCTTAATTTACACATAAAAAGACGAAAAAAAAAGATATTATATAAAGTTCGACGTCAAAGTCATGTTTTGTTATAGAATTATGAATGAATATCGTGTACACGAAAATATACAAGTAGCGACGCTTTTTCAATTACAATACACAGGCATTGTTAAGTATACGTCTCTACATGTGCTGACAATTTCGTATGATTAATCACAGTAATACGATAAAAAATAATTTATCATTCCATGGAGCGTGAATAATAAAAATGAATGTGTCCGTGAATAATAAAAATGAATTTCCATAAAATTATATTTTTAGTTCTATGCTGTACTGGTATGCTGAAGTGAAGTTTCTTTTGTTTTATAGTGCTCCGTAAATAAACATCAAATACATAGCTACCTGTACTGCCATACATACAATATTTGTTAATAACTCTGTAAGGAGACAAACTTTATATAACACGTTTTTCTTTTCTTTATGTGTAGTTTGGTCATCCTGTATATCACTTGGAAACAAGTTATCTCTTTCTATGTATATCGCCCTTAAATATTGTCCCAGCGTAAAGAAACGATTATTATAGTTATTGCAATACTTCGAAGGACAAGTAACATTTTACTTGAATTTTATTCGAAATTTATATTTAATATACCTCAGAAATTTACCGATTAAATACCTAGAAATTTCTTCACTGGAATTAGGTTTTTGATTAAATTACTGCGTACGTTTGTGAACGTGGGCGCGCGTTCTACAGGAAACGTACGTTAAATTCGTCAAAGGAAGATGTCGATCGAAGCGAAAGTGATTGCAAGGATCGGCACGGCTGCTCGGTTAAAAACTCACGCCAAACTCGTTTCCTCTTCCTACCTTCCTAACTGTTTGCAAATTAAATAAACGCGTGTTTACATACCTTGCTCGTCGGACATTTCCGAAGGACGACTCACGGCAGAACGGAATTCCAATTTGGCCACTGAAATTTCCTCGATCGCCTTGCTTCGCAGACCTTGAAACACAAAATACAAACGACATGCATATTTTACTTCAAACGCTGTGCGACACTTGTTTCAACACTAGAACTACCCGAGATGATTTATAATATTTATCAGAAATTTTACAGATGTGAGTATAATATAAATAGTAATATAAATATTAATATAATATAAATAGTAATATAAATATTAATTAAAAGCTCGGATAATTTATCGTGTTGCAAAGGTTTTCTATTTCTTTACTGTAATATCTCGATACAATTGACGGAGGCTACAGTTTAATTCTAGTGTTGAGCATCGAGAGGTCCTAAACATCTGTCACTAGCTTCATTCTTCGACGCTTTTCAGACTTCAGAATCTTTTCCAAAAGAAACTGTCTGCAAAAATCCCATTAATCTCGATCCAGATCGAGCAGTCTAAATCGCAACTCCTCCTTCCACGAAAAGGAACTCTTCCTTAGCGAACGGAACAAGCAAACGAACGAACGAACGAACGAACAATCTGGTATCTACGATGAACGCTGATTATTGAAAAAAAAAATATATATATACAAAAAAGTGTCCCAAGACACTTTCGAGCGGCGGTGTACATCGCAACGGTTGCGCGAACGCGAAATATGTCGGTCGCAACTTTCTCTTCGCGCAGCGGTTCTCAGATACACTTCCTGCTTTCGGCCCCCGAACGACTCCGACTCTCGGCGTGCTCGTTCGTGTCTGGAACGAGCGTCGACAGAACACGGAACAGACCGGCCAGAGAGTTGTTGCCTTTGGGAAACTTCGCGTTGCGTAAACTCGATGTTGTTGTTACGCCGTGTAAGAGCCTCCGTGCCACTTGTTTTCTTTCTTTCTTTTTTCTTTTTCTTTTTACTTTCTTCGTGCGATGGTAATTTTGGGTTTCTTCCACGGAGAGAGTGTTTACCTTTAGACCTTCCTTTAGACAAGATGGCTCTTGTGCCTGTTGACGCGCAAGAATTCAAATTGAGTTATTTCATGACGCTTGAAGCACGCTCTAATTCTTTTTTCAATGTAGGCTACTCCAGGGTCTTTTAATTCTTCCAGTGACGCAATTCAAATGTATATACACGTCGGATCGAGAAAATCGTTTTTTCTCGCAGTATTTTCGTGAAAGCGAATTATACATTGACAATAGACTACTACAACAGTAGTAGCAATAACCGATAATGAGTCATATGATGAATGATATAAAAGTAATATAATATATTTAATATAATGTAATATAATATAAAATATTTTATATTTAAATATAAAATATTTGTGTGTATTAAATATAAAATATAAAATATTTTTAATAACTCAAAGATAAGATATTCTTTCCCAATTTTGGCGCGACATCATTCCACTACTTTTGATTCCACCACAAGATATTTCGTAATTTTTCTAATAACATTCCGCCACTAAACCTGTATACGAAGCACTAGAATTACAATCACGTATTTTTTGACTCTCGAATTTTTACATTCCTCTCATTATCATCGGATAGATCGTTATCCGAGATTACTACCGATGCACGTTACTTTCGCACGCGGTGAATCGTTCTGTTTTCGTAAAGATATCATTCAAAAAAAAAAAAAGCCAGGTGTGCCGATACGTTTTTCGACCCATTTCCAATTGGAGCATTCACAACGATAAATAACATTGCTTGCTCCTTAATGAATTAATTGAGTGAAAGAAAAAAGATATGGCTCTTGAGACGCTCAGGCGTGCAGAAATAGACGGACACACCGCTGACCTAAACAAGGAGCTATTTATTCAACCATCCTCGATCGAACGAAACCGAACGAAAACCGTGCACCTCGCTCGATTTCTCCAAACACTACCGCTGAAAGTCTTTCTTTCTTCTGTCAACGTCGCTCTACCTCTGTCCGTACAACTTCGGTCTTCGATCACAAAAAAGAAACAGAAGAAGAAAAAAGAAGAAGAAGATCATAGAAAGGAAGTGGAAGTGTTCTCAGTTTTGTTTTCAACGAAACGCCACCGTTTTCGGGAATGCCAGCGAAAAATCACAGCGAAGATAGACGGCGCACGGCAGCTCGCTGGAAAGCGAACTCTCTCCTCGGTACTAGGAACAGCTTTTCCAATCACGGTCGAGCGTGCAGAGAAGCGGAGTCTTGCGCCCCGACTCGGTTTACGTAATGGTAGAAACATCATCGTTAGTCGCAAGACAGTATAACGCCGAGTGCGTTAACCCCGTGAAGCCGAACACGGCTTTCTCCGCCGCCGTGGCGAGTGTGTCTCTCCCCCTCCTGCCCGACTGCCTTCCTCGTCCCAACACTTTCCCCTTTCCTCCCGGCAGCGCTCGATTAAATTCACCTTCCCCCTAAACCCCTTCCTCTAACGCTCTAACCCATCAGCGTATTCGTTGTTCTCTTGCCTCTTTCATCCACCCCCCGCCCCCTCCCCACACCTTTCTCTTTTTTCGTCTTTCTTTTTACAGCTAGATTTTCTACCCGTGCGTTCTACTCGTTCGTACTTATCCTTTGTACACCGCGCGGTTTGTCCAATCTGTAAACCGTGTCGCGATCCGTGGCTCGTTTACCGGAAGCTTGGCACCATGAGGAAGGGATAGCTCTGAGAGTCAACGCGAAATAAAGATAATGGAAACCACGTGGCTTCCGGGCTTGATTCTACAATTTTACTGCATTTCACGCCCTCGGTGTTATTTTAATGTTGTTAACATGGTTGTTGCTATTTCGCTAGTAACATAATATATACACTAGTACAACGTATTATATAACATATGTACTGTCCAACATAATATATTAAAATATCTACATATATAGATATACAGTATAACAACGTATTATATAATATATGTGTTGTACAACACAATATATTAAAATATTTATATATATATATATATATATATATATATAGTATTACATAATATATACACTATTACAACGTATTGCATAATATATATACTGTATACGCCATAATATATAAAAAATAATTTTAATTAACCTTAAATAGACAAACAGAATTAAAAGAATCCTAAGGAAGCCTAGACCATTACAACATATTATATAATGTACTATATGTACTGTACAACATAGTATATTAAAATATTAAATATAATATAATATAATACTAAATAATATTATAATAGTAATATATTATATAATAATATTATATATATAGTATTACATAATATATACACTATTACAACGTATTGCATAATATATATACTGTATACGCCATAATATATAAAAAATAATTTTAATTAACCTTAAATAGACAAACAGAATTAAAAGAATCCTAAGGAAGCCTAGACCATTACAACATATTATATAATGCACTATATGTACTGTACAACATAGTATATTAAAATATTAAATATAATATAATATAATACTAAATAATATTATAATAGTAATATATTATATAATAATATTATATATATAGTATTACATAATATATACACTATTACAGCGTATTGCATAATATATAAACTATACACCGTAATATATATATATATAAATTTTAATTGATCTTAATTAGACAAACAGAATTAAAAGAACCCTGAGGAAGCCTAACAATAAGCAACGATTTCTCTTCGTATAATTTCCTCTGAATTTCGCGGCAAATTCTTCCCGAATTTTCCCGCAAAACAGAATCCTGTGCAGTCCAATATGTAACGGGTCGATCCGTCGAGCACGATGCCCTCGACGATCTACATACCGTGTACACCGTAATCTGTACGTACGATCCGAGGCCGAATTTCCACGGTCGGCTGGGCAACGCACAGGAAAAAGAAGTAACCGGCGCGTGGGCCCGGCGCTCTTGCGATGCGTTCGTTTCACGGAACAGGAAGAGAACGAGGAAGAGGTGAACGGGGATGCGGATGGCGGCGGGAACCGAGGGGCGGAGGGAACGCCGCCCTTGCCCTTGGCATTGCCGCTCGATACGAATAGTCAGGGCTGTCCAAAACGGTGCCGCAGCCATTTAACCGCGCGCCTAAAGGCGGCATTTCTCGTCAGCGTCAGATGCTCGCGACATTTTTCGCGACTGGACGCTGCTGACAGTTTTTCTTCAGCAAAAATGCTGATCGTCGAAACGTGCAGTCACTCTCAAAAATATTCGCCTCAAGAATTTTTCGTTTTGGATACTACATAGTAGAGTTATATAGTAATATATACTATATTAATATTAGATACTATATTTACTACACTAATTTAGATACTGTATAGTAATATATACTATATTAGTTTAGATATTGTATACTATGCAGTAATATGTAATATACTAATAGTATACTATAATATACTAATACTAGATACTATATTGTAATATATACCATATTAATTTCGATATTGTATAGTATACTATATAGTAATATATACTATACTATAATATATACTACACTAATTTAGATGCTATATAGTGATATATACTATATTAGTTTAGATATTGTATACTATACAGTAATATATAATATACTAATATTAGATACTATATTGTAATATATACCATATTAATTTAGATATTGCATAGTATACTATATAGTAATATATACTATACTAATATTAGATACTATAATATATACTACACTAATTTAGATATTATATAGTAATATGTACTATATTAGTTTAGATATTGTATACTATACAGCAATATATAATATACTAATACTAGATACTATATAGTAATATATACTATATTAATTTAGTCCTACAGTCCGATTTTATTTATCATTCTTTTGGGATTCTCTTCCACTTTGCTAAATTTGCTCCAAACAAACATTGCAACTTGATGATTCGATTATTGTAGAATAATCGACAATATGTCGATTATTTTAGTTTAGAGAATCTCCAAGTTTTTGATATGATAAACAATTTGTGATATAACAAGGATTCTTCGACTGGACAAAGCATTTTCCTGTTTTTCTACACGTGATTTTCAAGAATTGTACTCGCGTCAAGCCTGCCGGAAACCGAGTCGAACGGGGGAACATCAATTTCCGTTTCTGTAGCGATTCCACCGGCCACGGAGCCGTGTCATTTCCAAGAGAAAGAAAAGGTCCACGGTCATCGATCATCTTTCACGGTGCTTCCACTTTCGTTCAAGGTCCTTGGCGTGCGTATTTCATTTTTAGGGCTTGATAAATTGCAGCCTGTACAACGAAAATCTGTTTATATATCAACGCCCACGTCTTCCGGACTCCCCAAAGTGAAATTAAGTATGTTTTTATATTCACCCTCCTCGACCACGATGGCGGTCAAATTTTGATTCATTTTTGATCAATCATCTTATTAAATACAGTTCAATATACAAAGAATTAAATAAACAATCTTTCAGAAATATGATTACATCTCGATTAAAGTTCACTCGTCTGGATTAAAATTCACGGTACGACGAATTAGATTCGAACGACGATCAACGCTAGAACAGCCTAGGACAACCGAAGCACATCCAAAATTCCAAAATTTCCATCGGAGGAAACTTTTATCCGCATATCCTACAATGAATCATCTCTAAACATCACTGTTTCG
This sequence comes from Frieseomelitta varia, assembly GCF_011392965.1. NCBI lineage: Eukaryota > Metazoa > Arthropoda > Insecta > Hymenoptera > Apidae > Frieseomelitta > Frieseomelitta varia. The sequence continues at coordinate 1,873,391 of NW_025109550.1, forward strand.
AACCTACAGAATTTCTAATCGAAAACTTCTAAATTCTATCATTTCGACCACTTCTGGACCAGTTCCAGCGTTGAAAAAGTAAAAAAAGAAAAAAATCGTTTGAAGCGATTCAAGCTGAGACAAGCGAGCGTCTTTTGGGAGAAACTTTCGGGAAGGGAACGTACGTGATATACGCATGCCCTCGTCCTTGCCCTTGGTCGATACTCATCCCCTCGAAGGCTGTTCTTTTTTTCTTCCCCGAAGTGAACGCTACCCTCTGGCAGCGCCGGATGGTTTTCTTCGGCGACCACGTGGCGGCCACGTGGGCCAGCGTTGGTCGAGCACTGCGCAGGTGCCGATTCAGGGAAACTGTCCGTGGGGGCGAACATACCCCACCGTCGGCACCGGGGTGAACGCACTCGACGAAAGTAGGCTAGGCGTGGCCTAATTGCGAATCTCCGATACTTAATGGGAATCATTCGAATGAATTTCACGCGATCAACATACAGCCGACAATTGTGAATTATTGTGCGCGCTGATATTCACTCGGTTCAAATTACATTACACGCGCCTTGTCGCATTGCATTTACATTCGCAGTTGTCGCAATTTCCCGATCAACCTTTCCGACGTCACACGTTTCCTAAACTAAAGTTAGACTAAAATTAACTTTTAGTTTAGTAAAATTTATTAATTTACTAATTACTGAAATTTATTAATTTGAAATTGACTATTTATTAATTTACTAAATACTAAAATTTATTGAAACCTTGAACTAAAGTTAAAGATAATGAAGTCGTCTCAGAGACATTTGCTGGTTAATATATGTATAAGCTAAAATTTATTTTTAGTTTAGTAAAATTTATTAATTTACTAAAATTTATTAATTTGAAATTGATTATTTATTAATTTACTAAATACTAAAATTTATTGAAACCTTGAACTAAAGTTAAAGATAATGAAGTCGTCTCAGAGACATTTGCTGGTTAATATATGTATAAGCTAAAATTTATTTTTAGTTTAGTAAAATTTATTAATTTACTAAAATTTATTAATTTGAAATTGATTATTTATTAATTTACTAAATACTAAAATTTATTGAAACCTTGAACTAAAGTTAAAGATAATGAAGTCGTCTCAGAGACGTTTGCTGGTTAATATATATATAAGCTAAAATTTATTTTTAGTTTAGTAAAATTTATTAATTTACTAAAATTTATTAATTTAAAATTTACTATTCATTAATTTACTAAATACTAAAATTTGTTAAAATCTTAAACTAAAGTTAAACACAATGAAACTGTCTCAGAGACGTTTGCTGGATACATATAAACTAAAATTAATTTTTAGTTTAGCAAAATTTATTAATTTTACTGATTACTGAAATTTATTAATTTGAAATTGACTATTTATTAATTTACTAAATACTAAAATTTATTGAAGCCTTGAATTAAAATTAAAGACAATGAAATCGTTTCAGTACATATATAAGGATGTAAAAGAATATTTTTCTACATTCTATATTCTAAGTTACCTATTTCAACAAGGTGTCAATCATTGGTCAATTTTCGTTCTGAATATTGCAGAAGAAATTCGTCTACAATTTGCATGGCAATTATGGATCGAAACCAAGCGTGAAGTAATAGTTCACGACAGATACGAGTTTAGATACAACTCCGGTGGAACGATATATCTGTCTCTGAAAACGAGTTAAGACGAGTTATGCACACTCCAAAGTGGTCTCGACTGAAATCTTTAAAAATGTAATGAATTCCAGCAAGGGGGTTGAGAAAATGAAAACAAGACAAGATACAGTTAGATAAAAAAAAAAAAAAAAAAAAACGTACGGTATAAATTGCGGGATAGAGAATGACTCGGAAGCAGGGTTAATCCGTAGCGGCCTTGGCAACGGGCGAAAAGTTATCCCCCTCGAAGATCAATGACCTTGATCGGTTCTCCCGCTGGGGTCGAAGCCCTCCATTTGTCTGTAAGCTATGAATCAGGATGCTCTTTAGGGTCGGTTCACTGACATCTGGTTTCGCCGGAAACCGCACGTGGATTAATCGATACAGGAATCATCGAGCCCATCGCGACGCGGCCGAATTAGAATTCGGCCCGAGTATAATTCCCGATCGACGCTCCCAAAAAGTAAAGCGATATTTTCACAAACGTTTCGTTTCAGAAAACTGATTAATGATTACGCTGAAATTGATTATTCCACCTTTGTATAATCGATATGAAATATCCGTACAGATAAAACCATATAAATATATATAATTATAATATAAATAGGATTTTATTACTGACTGTAGCCATTTAAATTTTCTTTGGGCAGATCGACTTGAAATTATTATCAATAAGACTTGTTTCTGATAAACAATTATATTTAATTATATAATTCGTGTATTTAATTTGCCTAATTCGTTAATATATATATTATAAATTATAGTATTATATATTATGAATTATAAATATTTAAATACACACATATATATAATATATATGTATATACCATATGTATAGTGTAGTAATTAGTATATTATAGTAGTGTATAGTATATTGTACAGTGTATATAATATAGTATAATTATACCAGTTCAGAATGATGAATTTCATAAATAAATAATTCAAACGAATAATTCGTCTGAAATGAACATAGAAGAAAAAAAAATTCTACCAGCACGTTTTTTTCTCATGAATTTCATAAAGTTCTCGAAATTATAGAATACAGGTGAGAGAATACATCATTTTTTATCCGTACCCTTTGTCGTTCTAACCCAAACGTTCACCATCTAGCTGACGAAGGGTTTTGAGCTTAAATTTTTCCCGAAACACGTGGACGTGAGATTCTTCGATCGTTCCGACAACGTTCTCACAATGTCGCAAGAAGAGATCGGCTCGGTGACTCACGATACGCTTTCCTTTTCTGTTTCAGGTAAGCGCACGTCACACTTTTCGGATCTGCCTCTTAAAACTCAATTTTCCGTTCCGGTTTGTCGAGTTGATCGTAAGTACGAGTGAAGCCCGTTAACGCAAACGACGTGTCCAAGATACAATAATAAACGAAACTAACGAAATTCATTAGTTTTCGTGAAACTCGCTTAAAAAAAATCTTCACTTCGTCGAAAGCAACTCTCTATCTCTCTCTTTACTCGGCGTCTCTTCGACATCGTTATCTTTTCGCGAGAGTTGACCGAGAGTTGACACTTTTTGTCATAAGTTCCTTTATCTTGGGCTTTTTCTTAATACCCGGCCGCGTAGCCGTCGGGTCAAGTACAGAGAGAGAGAGGCAGAGGCAAGTTCTTAGATCGGGGCGCGCGCGTATCGAGGGAATTGAGAAGCGGAAGGGAACGAGAAGGGAGCAGAGAATCGGAGAATCGAGTGTGTACGAAGGGTGAACGACCGAGAGGCAGGGGCACTAGGCTGCTACCCTCTGCGGCGAGAGAGAAAGACGTATGGGGGCTGAGCGTCGTGCAGAAGGAGCTGGCTAGAACGGCAGCCGTGAGCGACGAAGAGAACGAACGAACGAGGGAAGAGCTTTCGATAGAGAGAACGCATCGGTCGACCTCCTCTCTCACCCCCGTTCGCTGCTACTCCCGCTCTCTCTCTCTCTCTCTCTCTCTTTCTCTCTCTCTCACTCTCGCTCTTTCGCTCGCTCTCCTTCATCGTGCCCACCGAAGAGGATCAATACGAACCACGTGGTGTGGCAGCAACGCCACGGAGAGAACCACACCAACCTAACCAACCCCTCGTGCATGCAACAACCTACAACCAGAACCAGACCAACACCACCAGAACCGGACGCCGGAACAACCAACGTTTCACGGGCTGACATTTTTTGTTTTTTTTTCCTGGAGCCGTATTTTTTTCGAAACTCTTTGAAACGAGCTCCCGCGGGGACCTGCGATGAAGTTTCTACGTGTCGAGGCGAGGGATGATTCTCGACGAGACGGTGATTCTCGAAGACGTTTGATCGTTATGCAATCGCCTTTACGTTCTCGCGACGTTTCTTTCTTCGTTAACGAATAATCGAATCTAATAAAATCGTAAAAATCTTCAAGGATCTACGGTGACAATTGTATTTTTTGGAAAGTCCTACTCGTCATATATAGGATTCGAATTTCTAGGGTTGTTCTCTCTCGTCGACGTTTATTAAGAGAGTTTTCAATTAAGGGAAATTTCGTCGGACGATTCTGACTGCCCTGTTTCGATAATTTACGAAACGCCTGGACACGCGGCGTCGTCGGGATGTAACGAGAGCGGCCGCGTCTATCGAGAAAGCATTTTCTAATAAAGCTTTCACGAGTCCGCGGCAGAGATCCTATTTTTGGTCAGCTATCGATCGCGTGCACCCTATTCGTGCACACGATTCACCCCGCGGGCTTAAACCCGCCGTCAGTTTACCGGCCACGGAGAAACGGCCTTTATCTTTCTGGGACACGAAGTCATCGGTGCACAGAAGCACCGATCTGCATCGATGATCTTCTGACCTCGAACACACACCGTAGTCACCGGGTCTGGCTTGTTGAATTTCGAGATCACTGATCGGGCTACGATCAGGCACTCGGCGCGATCGCGATCCGAGGACTTTTTCCCAAGTGGCGACGTTCTCTCGCTTGTAGACGTCGTTGTCGTCTAAATAAAGAAATTAACCTGTCTGTTTATAAATAAAATCCTAGCCAGGAATAACGCGCGTAGGTAACGAGTAAACAGAATCTGACGATATCGTAAAACCGTTCAGTTGATTCTAAAACAGCAACGACAAATAAAGATTGTAGATTGAAGGGTGGATCGCTTTACGATCGCCTTCTAGAGAGACAATTGGAACTCAAAGTCGGTTGTAATCGCCATTTTATTAATTCATAATCGCTGAGATAACGAGACATTTTCAATCTCCTCCGATTCCCACTGTGGAATTTTCGTGTGTAAAAAGAATTGTCTTACACACGTTACGAGCTGATAAGACTAAGAAAAATAATAACTGTGGTCGAATAACTTCTGCATGAAAGAAAAAAAGGTTGATAATCTCACACGCGTGGAATTTTCGCGAGATAACGTAAATTACAAATTTCAACTGAAAAAAAAAATAAAGTTTTAGATCAAATTTCGTTTCGTCCCCGAGAAAAAAGAATTTTCTTCCCTTTTCTTGTCTACTTCGGCGGTCAACGGGGCAGAAAACGAATACCGCGGTCGAATCGTAATTCGTAAACGAACGGGAAGGAAAATGAGAAAGGAAAGAATCTTTTTGGAATAAGTCGTCGCTGACGAGAAGAGAAATGTGTCTTTGGCGCAGTGTGTTCCGTTCGTTAAAACACTCCATCGCTGACGAGTTGTGCGGCAGCATCTCTCGCCCGTCTAACGGGCACAGGCAGCGAGAAGAACACAAACACAGAAGAAGGAGGGTGTAAAGCCTACCCTTGTAGATTGCTTTGAAGGAGGGTTGCTATTACGGATGGTTTCATACATTGCACACCCCTGACTTCGAGTCTAGGTCGGTCATTCACCCCGTCACCATCCCCAACATTACCCGGCAACCCCTACCGACCAACTCTCCCCTCCCCGTCTACCACGATGCCAATCCCTGCCACCCTTCTCCTGCCACCGATCTACCCCCTGCCCCTCTCGCGCCCCTCTCTCGCTTTCACCCCTATTCGCTTCTACAGCGCCACGGTGACGTCACTGAAGTGGCCCCCACCAAGCGGCCCGAACCGCCCCTCCCTGATACACCGAGGAACATGGGAAACGGTAGTATGTATTGCTCGTTCTGAAGGGGCGGGAGGGATGGTTTGACGAAGAGGGAACACGTCGACAGTGGCGTAGATCGAGGGGGCGCGTCGAAATTCGAGATACGACGCTATAGTTTTTTTATATTTATATTAAGGGGGCAGGACGGTGTGACGAGACTAAAAATTACGTATACATATTGGAGTGAAACAAAAGTATATTTAATGAAATATAATAATATTTATAATAAAACAGTATTTGCTTGACACGCTTTTGTGGTTTATTTTAACTATAAATTACTGTAACTATATAAGAAGCAACATTAAAAAAGAAAAAAGAAGGGCTTTCTACATCAACGTTTTTGTTACATTGCCTGTCGGTGTGCATGGTTTTAGCCAAACAGGATTAGCTGCAAGAAAAAGGCAAAGAAAGTTCAAAAGTGAACAATATTCTGTAGGGATTGACGATCCAACATTTTCATTGTTGTGAAAATTATGAAAATGACAGCTATTTGTTTTCGATGTATCGAATTTATGCCGAAAATTTCTACGTTCTTTTGTTTGTATTTTTCGAAATTGTTAAAAAATTAAAAAACGTTAATTCAATCGTCAGTCCCTAGTAAATGTTACACTAATGATACGCTTCAAGTTTCACAGTAATCGGTTGGTTAGATTCCGAGATATCCTGCACACCGTTTTTAAAAACCTTCTGGTTTCCAGAAAAACACGTTTCAAAACGTCATTTTTCATATGTATCCTTTACTTACACTTTTTACTTGTATATCGTGGCTCAAAGTTCTTACAATTCACAACTAAATTGAATCCAAGTCCCCTAATAATCGATTCACCAAAGGTAATATTTAACTCACACGATTTACACTTTACAATACTGCTTAAAATTGTAAACAGTGATACAAATTCAGTTATTCTGTATCCGCGAATTTATTAATAAGTCGTTTCAAAGGCTAAAACTTTTTGTATCTTATTTCCAAAACTTCAAAAACCACTATTTAAAACAAAACAAAAAGAATCGATTTTTTTTTTTTTTTTTTTTTAATATTTCACACTGTCCTGACCCCTTGAATGTAATCCAGGCAAAACAAATGACAAGTTTATTACTTCTGAATAATTTCTATCCAGTGGTATCGTACCGACGAGTTCAAAAGAAAAAGAAAGAAAGAAAGCGACGAATTTGTTGTATACGGTTCGGTCACTCGTTATGGTCCGCGCGAGCCAGTTGCCAGCGCAAGGGGTTAAATCAGATGATCTTGCACGACGTTGCAAGATACTATAATCATTTACCAATAATTTCGAATTTCACGGTTCTCGGGTTTTTCAAGGCTGGTCTTCGTTCCTTCTTTCGCGCGAAGAATGCAGACTTCGTGGTGGACAGAGCAAAGCTTACGTTTGGATATTTCGCCGATCGGACGAAAGATATTGGAACGAGCCGACGTGCACATCCAATTGAACAAAGTAAATTGAGTAATTTCGCTCGCGGTGAACTCGAAGGAACTTCAAAGTGTATCATTTCTCGCGAAGTTTAATTACTACACTCGTTTATTTATTTGTGCTCTTTGGTGTAAATGAACAAAAAAAAAAAAAGAAAAGGAACGTCCTTGGCTTCTTCTGTTCGTTCGACATCCATCCAAACGACTCTGCGTAAAACAAATCGGGCAAACCGTTTGAAAGCGTTTGCAAGTGCCATCGAATTTCACTAAAAACGGAGAACGCAGCACCGGAACTCGTGTTAAATCTCGCGATCCTTCGTCCTCTTAATTGCCGCGTAAATCTCGGCGCCACCTGTTCACCCGCCGAGAACGTTGGCGAACGTTCCGCAACTGCTTCCGCTCGAGGGCAAGGGATTATTCAATTTTTCAATCTTGCGTTATCACTCATTTTGAGCCGACTCCTTTCTCTCGCGATTTCTTTTCTCTTCGCTCCTCTCTTTCCTCTTGTGAGTTTCTTCGCGCCTCTTAGTCGCTCGAAACTGGCTCGGAAGCTTCTCGAAAGCCTAGCTGGCGTCATCAGCGAGAGAAAGGGAGAAAATGCTAGACGAACGTGACGTAACAATGATTCCTCTGTCGACGTATCCCAATCAATAATCGAAATTAAACGAAAAGAAACGCAGTGATCGCACGCGAAGCCGTGACTCACTCTGGAATGACGATCGCAAATCGGCGAATGTTGCGATGTTCGTCATTCTGCAGAAGATTCGTCACCCCCTAACGATTGTACGCTTCTCTCTCTCTCTCTCTCTCTCTCTCTCTCTCTTTTTCTTCAAATCGAAACTTCTGTGAGAATTTTTAAAAATTCCATTTCACATCTAGATCTTGAGTTGGCGAAGCACACGTAGTCGACAAATTTTTAAACACAATTTTCTTCTTGAAAACTGGATCTGAAACAACTCTGTTCACTCTTCTCGACTTGTCATTTGTCATTTTATCTTTCTTTGTCTGTTTAGCGAGGAAAGAAAAGCTATAGTAGAAAAACAAGTGACAAACGCAACAATGAAAATGTAAATGTAAAAGGGAGAATAACACGCCATATGTGCAAATAAAGGGCGCTTGCTTCGTGCATTTTATATTTCATTCCATCTTCATTATTTAATATACAACTTCTATGAACTGAAATTGAAAATTGCTGAAAAAAAATCGAGATCGAGTTTTCGATGATCTTGTTAGCTATGTTAGAAATCCTCGATATAGAGTCGAATTACTCAAATTTGATTTTTCTGCAAATCTTGAATCCGAGAAGAGGATTACTCTACTTTTTACAAATAGTTTTATAACTCTCTGCTCGATATTATTATTACACAATCTTCTGTACAGTTATATAATCCGAGATTAAAAGTTATTAATGAAATTGAGATGGAAATAAGCTTTTAATAATCTTGTCAACCAATTAAAAATCCTGGATATAAATGCTCGGTCGAATCGCTCAAATTTGATTTTCCTACCAGTTATGAATTTAAGAAGAGAATTATTCTGTTTCTGCGAACAGAACAATTTTCTGCTCGGTATTATTACACGTAGAGTAATCTTCTGCGCGATTATATAATCTGAGATTGAAAATTATTAAAAAGGATTGTTAATAATCTTGTCAACTATGTTAAAAATCCTGGATATAGAGCCGAAGTTGCTCAAAATTTTCCCTTTTTATCAATTATGAGTTTAAACAGAGAATTGTTCTATTTTTGCAAATGGAAATATTTTCTGCTCGGTATGATTACACATAAAGTAACATTCTATGAGCAATTATATAATCCGAGATTGAGAATCATTAAAATGATCGAGATCAAAGTCTTCGATAATCTTGTTAGCTATATTAAAAAACACTGGATACAGAGTAGAATTCTTCAAACATGTTTTTTTTTTTTTTTATCAATCTCGGGTCTAAAAAGAAGATTATTCTATTTTTGCGAACAGAGTAATCCTCGAAATAAACGATCGGTATTATTACGCGTAGATTAATCCTTCGTACAACTATACGGAATCCGAGAGCATGAGATACACCTTCTCACCTTCGCGATCAATCTATACAGTGTGAATAGAAAAAAGGGTTCGTAATTTCTAGGATATACTCGTCGAAACACGAAAAATAATCCTAACAATTAATATAGTTTCAAAGAGAAGTCTGAAGAAACTGACACTCAGTCTGATCTGTTACCTGAACTGTTAAATATTATTTAAATTTTCAAAGAACTGTTTCACATCGTTCCTTTTAACATCGATTTTCATTTACATCTCGAGAACTATCGAAGGATTTGTTTTGAAACAGTTTTTAAAACAACTGTACACCATCTGTCGTTGAATGCCATCCCGACTGGAAATTTTACAAAAAAAAATGCTGCGCATTGAAAACATTGTATCTCGACAAAAAAAAAAAACAACTCGAGTCAGTAAATTCGCGTTTACAACGAACGTTATCGTCGATAGCTCTCTGAAGTCAAAATTCATTTCGTCCAAAAAAAAAAAAAAAAAAAGAAAAAAAAGAAAAGAGAGTGCAAAGAATGCTCTGAAATTTCTGAACGAAAGTGTAACTCGTACCTCTCTGATTCTAGTACCGGGGGACTGAATTCCCCGTCGCAGTACGTTGGATTCGAGCGAAAATCGGCGACGATGAGAACCGCTGCTCGGGCAAGGCTGCACCGCGAGCGCAAAAGGTGAATGCATCCGCGCTTCCTACATTTACGCAATCGATTCCTCGAACTACGGTCCGCACGTAGGAATCGACGATAGGCATTCACCGTCTCACGTCTGCACGTGTGTCCGAGTTCTCGCGATACGTTAACGCGTGAAATTAATCGTTTCTCGTCGGATTCGCGAGACGCGAAAGCCAGATCTCATTCACGCCGATCGGGGACGACACGCGTGAATGAAGGGGGCGCTTGCGAATACGAGGTCCCCTATTTCGAACCTCCTCGTTTCGCCATTTGCTTCACTCCGGTGCCGGTTCTACTAGACCAGTGACGGCGAACCTTTTTGAGAAGTAGTATCAAATTTTGTTCATTATTTTTTTTTAGTACTAGCTTGTGGATCACTAAGTCAGTGGCGTCACTTGAAAAGGGGAGGATGGTTAAAAACTACTTTTCTTTGGTTCTCACTTTTATGATCCTCTAAAAAGTTTACGCTTCCTTTTTGTTTTTACAACTTTTACTTTTGCAAGTGAAGAGCAAAAAATAAATGTCGACGTGAAAAAATTGATATGAAAGGGGTGACATTATGCCCAGTCACCCATGCACTATACATTAGATATATATATATATATATACTTTATTTCTTAATATTTTTTATTGTCTGTTCTCTCTTTTATTATATAAAAAAAACTAGCACAGCTACCCATTCTGAGAATGGGATCTAGTGTGTTTTTTAGTGTTTATTGGATCTGTTTAATCGTAAGTGCTATATAAAATTTTTTGGACACAAGTAACTCGTATAACATTTAAGACTTGAAATACCTACATGTATACATAACCAAATCGTAGATCCTCCATAAACCACAATTATGCATTTATTTCTCACTTTTAACCTCTAATCGAACACTTGTAATTTTCTTAACATATTTGAAAAGAGGAGTTCGAAAACTAATCAAAATTCTTTTATATATATGATGATAAGTTTATAAAAATCAACACGTGGGTCAGTGTCATAGGTTCGTCATCATTGTACTAGACGCTAGAACGAAAAGTGGCCAAAGTGACGAATTTTTAATTTTTGTTTTGTTTTTTAATTTCATACGTGTAAAATACAGTACATTTTTTAGGAATCTAAATGATTCTTCGTAAAATGTATTGACACTAAACGTACCAATGCTTGGTCGTTGAAATCTTGTTTTTTCTTGCTATTCGAAAGCTTATTTCTAGCAGCATTGGTTCCTGTAGCAAATTGACAGTTATCTGCATTCCTTTCGTAAAAAGATCTAACTTAAAGATTACAGTAGGAATAGATATGTGTGTAAAGTGCCGGTACGTTTAGCGTTAAATAGAAGCTTGTATACTCTATTATAGTATCATTTCTTTTTCTTTTTTTTTTTCTTTGTACTTGAATACCTTTGATGGAAATTTTATTTACGCTTTAGTTGTCGGTAGTTTCAGTGTTTCAACGTTTCTTAGAAAAAGTTGGAAAAATCAGTTTCCGTTTCAACGATTTTTCTGAGTGACTTGAATGTACTTCGGACACCGAAAGTACTCTCTACCCGAATTTTCGATTAAATTTCACTTCTTGTCGATTGTGATACAGCCTCCCGACAGGGAGCTTCGTCGATTACGAAAAAGAAGGAGAGAAAAGAAGAATTTCACCGAAACAGAAGCGCAAATATGGCTGTGAAAGTTTCGCCCTCTTCAAAGTTGCTGCCAGCTATAACACTCTGATCTCAATTCTCCGGCGCACGTACGTAAAATAAATTTCACGCTAAATTCGAGTAAATTTTTCTGGTTTCTCGTATTTTCATTGCGACAAATAATGAATTGAGAGAGAGAGAAAGAGAAAGAGAACGAACGTAAAATGTTAACGCGTTTAACATCAGTAATCTGTTATCATTAGCGTATTACGCGCTCGTTCTTTCGTCTTTTCGTTCCTGCTTCGCTGTAATTGGCATCGTTTTCGAATCCAGAGAGTCAAGAAAGTGGTCTCGTAAATCTTCTGCGGAGATAGCGGAGAACGCGACACGTGGCTGCAACTACATGGCAGAAATATTTCTTTAATATTTCACCTTCGTGCCCTGCGTTTCTCGTTTCGACGAAACATCGCGCGCATTTTCAATGTCCACTGTTGCGTTCCAGTCGAATTTTATTTTCTATTTTCTGGGCAAATAGACTAGATCGATGCCAGTGAAAATGGTCAAAATGAAGTCAATACAAGGACTATAGGTGGGACATTATAGCCAAGCAACGTAAATGTTGTAAACGTAAAGTGAAGGCGATACTCTAACTAACTACGAAAATTGCTTTACTAATGTTTGCTTAACGGTGCAATTTTGCCGAAAAAAAAATATCTACCTTTCCAATCGTGTAATTGAAAAGAGCACAAAGTGCCATTTGCAAAAAATTTGGCAAGAACCAAACTTTCAAGTCATTTGCAAAAGATTTTCATTGTAAGACGAATTTTTCAAAAATTTGTTATAAAGTCGTGTATCGACATCTTAATAACATTTATATCGTTCATAGCGTTTGTCGCATCATTTTTTTCTTCCACTGTCTGTTAAGAAAACGCTGCAAAATTTCTTATCAAACTAACGTTAAAATAAATATTTAGTATTTTTGTATAGTGTTATACAATTTATATAATAAATTATTGTTTAATATTATTCATTATTATTTAGTATTATTTGAACATAAACCAAATAATAAACTAAAGGTATTTGGAAATTGTTTAAAATGTTTCATTTTAAATCGACATCATCAAAAATTGCTTGTCAAAATAATACTTTAAAATTAAATTCATTTGCTCCGTAATGCACCTTAAACTCCAAACATTTTTCTTGATAATTATAGTTTCTTTACTATTATAAAGATCGTGAGACATACTTCAAAAGCAAAACTATTAATCGTAATTAATTACAACATTTAATCGCCCCCCTCCCCCCAATAAAAGGCATATCACAACGTGAAACAACACTCGTACAAAGTACAATTTCTCTCTGAATCCTAGTGTCGTTGAAACAGAAACGTATTGTAGAATATCTCGAAAAGCGAAAGGCCAGAAACGATGCGTAAAGTTCGTGGACGTCGTTAAAGGTCGCGGACGAATCTCTGGTTAATTAGAAATTCTTGGAAACGACTTCGGGGCAACGAATCGGCGCTCGCTCGCTCGCTCGCTCGCACCGAGTTTCTGGTGAAAGCTACTGTTCACCAGCCCTTGACCTTCCTTCGGCCGAATTCCGACGCCGATCGTACACGTACCGTTCGTACCCGGCCGCTCGTTTCGCAACTCGAGACGCGAGCAGATCGAGGTGACCGAGGCGTTCCAGCGCGAGTGAAAGGCCCGAAAGCATTTTCCCGCCGACGAGAGCTTGAAAGCGACAAGCGAAAACGAAAGGATTCCCCCCTTCGAGGAGTCGGAGCGCTGGCGCCCGTTTGCTTTCGCAAGACTTTCCCCATTGTTTAAAAAAATAAAGCGGCAACCGACGGCGGAGGTCGTTCAACCGATCCCGAACTACCGCGCGCCGGTTTTAAGCAGGTCGTTCAACCTGGTCTCACTCGCGCGCGCTCGCGATGATCGCGAGCTTTCAAAACGCCCGCGCCTTTCATTCGGTCATTGCGGATTAGTTGGGGAAATTTAAACAAGACTGAGAATAAGGCTCATCTGAGAATAATTCAGCGAAACAAAGTGTTTCGTTATTTCGTCGCTTTTAGGATTTTATCTTCCGACATACCGCTGTTGCAGTTTCGCTTTTGTCAGAATTTAGTTGAAAAACGACGTAACGTGTGTGTGTGTGTGTGTGTGTGTGTGTGTGTGTGTGTGTGTGTGTCAGTGGTAGGACATACCACAGTCAGGCGTAAAAATTTTATGACGTTAATATGGACAGATTTTTTGTAGAATTTATATCATCGTTCTTTCTTTTATGAATACATTATGTACGTTTTATAAATTTCATTGACTCATTCATCATATGATCATGTGATATATGTATTTTATATCGTTGTATGATATATTGTAGATATATATATTTTCAGATCGGTTTCAAACTGTACCATTATAATCTCAATACTCATCTCTGATTATAAAATAAAATGTTTTATATTATATACATATATATATATATTTTGTTTTATATTATATACATAATATGTAATAAATGTTCATATACTTTCGTGACACAACGTTCAGTGGTTCTCCGAAACTAAAAGATAGTATTTTATCGACTGTTTCTTTTTTTTAACATCGTCCTCCTTGTTTATTGTCAAATCAAGTTGCAGTGGAGTTCTAGTAAAAATCAAATAAACGGAAGAACGAAAAATTGTGACTCGTTCCGTAATCAGGCTGTAAACTGCTGGCAATACGTTAAGTGCCACGCCGGTCCCTAGAGATCGACGGTTGACTTTTGCTTTAAAGCCTAACGTCAGGCGCCCGCTAAGTCACAAACTACAATAGAAATCGCAAATCGTTACAGAACTCATGTTGTCTGAGTGAAATCTGCGATAGTACTCATTCGGAAATGTCTAAAAATTCCACGTCGAAACAGCATCGAATTGAAAACATTGGATTCGAAGTGAAAACTGCTTTGGAAATCGCGAATCAACGTAGAACTGACGAAATCTGCGAGCAGTAGTTAACAACGTCACATTCAAAACGTCGAAACAGCGATAAAAATCGAACAATAACGACTGACGTTTGCTCATTGTTAGATCTTAAAGCAGTGGTTCCCAATCACGCGTGACACGCAATTCTTACTGTTTGTTCGAAAAGTGGATTTTTTTCACTTCTAACGAAAGTCTAAACAAGCTTCCAAAGAACGCGACATCCACCAAAGGAAAAAAGAAGAAGAAAATTAAAAAAGTTTTAATTTTCATTGAAAGAGATGCAAAACAAAAAAAAAAAAACAAATTCGCTGTTAACATTAATTCATTTGGGTACCGTGACTTTGAAACAAAAGTCAACTGTTGGTCCCTAAGTAATCGGCATGGCAGGCAATCTTCGTTTATAACCCGCGACGAAATTACCAGAGAAATCCATTTGAACGAAGGGACGAAGAGCAAGTTTCTGTTGGGAAAAAAACCCTCCGCTCGATCGAGTCTCTCAGCCTGTGCTTAACTAAGCGAGTTCGCGGGCTTCCTAAAAAGCTCTACTAGTATGTGGGACGCGTCGATCCGTCTTCTTGGTAACCTCGGTATAGAGGAACACGATCTCGAGAGAAGGTTTGCCTCTCTCTCTCTCTCTCTCTGTCTTCGTTACCGTGTCTCGCTTCGTCGTGTGATCACTATATACTTCGCTGGCTACGTCTAAACGCGCCTCGGTGCGGTTTGCTAAGCTGAACGAAGCGTTTCTCCGCGCAATGGCAAACGTATGTACGTATGTGCGTGCAATGGCAACGGCGTTCGACCCACGCTGCTGCATGGCTGACAGTGAAACTACTCCTGTATCTGCTCGTTTCGCGAGCTACGACGTACTGATATCTGTGCGTCGCCTTTTACGAGCAGAGGTTCGCTGAGAGAGAGAGAGAGAGGGACACTGGTTCGATGAATGAAGCAGACGTATTGATTTTTCTTTCCTAAGTCTTCGCGCGCGACCTGAAAATTTCAAAAATATCCATGCGCCCGTATCTTCAGACCCATTTCGGGGCTCGAAGTTAATTCTAAATTTAGCTGAAGATTTCTGCACGTATCTACAGTAATTTCATTACAATTACATGTGCAGAGATGTTTGAAAGAACTTTGAGAATTTGTAGACTGTACAACATCCTAACCTAATTTCAAATTAACCGAGCGTCGATATAGATTTGAAGAAATCAGATTCGAGAAAGGGAGAGGCAAAATTGTAGCCATACGGAATATAAATTTGAATTTCTTCAAACTGAAGATTAACGAATATAAATTGTTCAGAACTCGAACGATCAAACTTCGCCAGTATGTTCTACGAGTAGAAATAGGAAACAAAAGTTACATAAATATAGATCCTCGAACGCTTTATAAAAAAGTTATAAATAAAAATAGCTGACTACGTGTAGAACCGATAGCAAACTTGTTCGATGAACGAAACTCATCGCAAGAGTACAGAGAAATACGGAAACAGTATAAACATCTGCTGACAAAAGCAGACTGTCACAAAATTGTATGATACCTTGACATTTATTTAAATTTCACATTTTACAATTCCAACTATTTTACAAAGCGCTCGAGGACCTACGTTTATGCGACGTTCTTTTTTCATTAATGCCTTCAGTGCTTACTGTTTCAATGCTTTGAAGATAAGAGAAAAAAGAGTCGCAAGGCAAACAGTAGGAAAATTTCGACGAATTTGAATCTCTGTTCCATCTGTGCCACAATACGTGCTGAAAAGTCAACCATCATGCACAATAGTTCAGCCACTGGATTTATTCGAATATCCGTTATCCAAATACTCGCCCAGTCAACGACACTCGACGCATGCTGCAAGTGGTCACCGAGTATCTGAATATTTATGATCGGCAGTTGACATAACAGTGTAGCTGCCAGATCTGGCGAACGATCACTCGATTCGTCAGCGAACGAGATTCGTTGTCAATAAGTATCCGGATACTTTGTGACAGTAACAGCGTCAACAAAAACTATACGTCGAACGAATGGAAACACCCTGTGTTTCAAATATTCGTGAAACCTGCGAGATTCGTTTTCTGCTCGATGTTTCAACGCGCCGATTAACGAAAATTAAACCTTTGACCTCCGCGTTCGCCTCTGTCGAACTTCTTCCCCGCGAAGCAACATTAATTTCGCCTCGGAAGTTCGCGCAAACGAACTCGAGCGAGCCACTCGATCCCTCGGTTTATTAGAGTTATATCTCGCCAATTACGCGTACGAATCATTACGAGCCGTGAGGCGAGATTTCACAAACCAGGCGCTTCGTTCATTTCGCAAACGATTTCGAGAACGAACGAGTTTGAAAAAGATCGTTCATCTCTCTGAAATCAATCGTCTCGAGACAAATCTCGTGGCGACAACCTTCAAATAGCTTCAATTGTCTAATCAAAGAACTATTTACATCTTTTTAGGATTTTAAGTTAGGTTTAGGTATATTTAGGTTTTTTTTTTAGAATCTTAGGTTAGATTTAGCTGTGTTTAGATTTTTTTAGGATTTTAGGCTAGGTTTAGGTACGCTTAGGTATTTTCTAGGATTTTAAGTTAGATTTAAGTACATTTAGGTTTTTCAGGACTTTAGGTTTAGGTATATTTAGGTTTTTTTAGGATCTTAGGTTAGATTTAGGTATACTTAAGTTTTTCAGACTTTAGGTATATTTAGGTTTTTTTTAGGATTTTAGGTTAGATTTGGATATGCTTAGGTTTTCTAGGATTTTAGGTTAGGTTTAGGTTAGGTTAGATTTAGGTTAGGTTTAGGTATATTTAATTTCTTTTTAGGATTCTAGGTTAAGTTTAGGTGTATTTAGATATATTTTTTATTAGAATCTCAGGTTGAATTCAGGTATGTTTTTCTAGGATTTTATTAAGTTCAGTAAATTATACGTAGATTTTTTAGGTTAGGTATATTCAGGTCTACTGTAAAAGCCAAAAAGGCGAGGTTACAACTATCCAGGTAGTGATCGTTACATCATTTTTTTTCCCCCGCGGTGGCACGACAACTTTAATTTTCCTGCTAACGTTCTGCGCTATAATAATCGTTTCACGCTTCCAATATATATATATATATATATATAGTTTCGCATTATATAAGAGACGAAGAAAGAGAAAACGTTAACACGGACTGGCGTGATCGATTTCTAACGCGGCGTCGCGCAAATCGGAATTATCAACATCGGGCAACAAAGTAACGAATCCATCCTTGACACGATAAATGTTGCAATTGTCCTACCTCGTTGGCCGTACGACGAATTTTGCCGCTCTATTTCTCCGTCTCGTGGCGCGGAGGACTGCTCGTGCTCTCGCGGAGGACGAGGCTCGACCCAGCACTTGGAACAAAAGGCGAAACTTCCGGATTCATCTCGATTCCCATCTCATCCAACTTCTAACTCGCCAACTTCTCTAACTAAGAACTAGAAAGGTACTCTGTAGCAAGGTTCGCCAGCGTGGGGGCCACGCACCTCTCTCAATTCGAAAACGTGTTGTTAACAGTGAATGTTACCTCAGGACGAGCTCAACTTCTACTTTAAATTCGTTAGGTACCTTTATTTTATTTTACGATAATTTGAATGATCGAAACAGTTTGTATTTGTGCGTTTCAGTTCTTTTTTTTATATGTGTTAGAACATTGTCCGCGCTGTCTGTCATATATCACTTTATTTTATTAGTTTTCTTTCAACAGTTTTCTAGTGATTTGTTCAGGATACTTCAACTATCCTTTCTTTTGTTATATTTCTTT
>NW_025109550.1:1891616-1893956 GCF_011392965.1 Frieseomelitta varia
TTTTTTTTTGCTTTCATAGGTGTCGCGTTTTTCTGGAAGTTTCTTTAGACCAAGTTAATGGCTTTTCAACTTTCCTGGACTTGGACTACGACAAATAGAACCAAACTACACGACATAGTACGCCATTTCTGCCAAAAAAGTACCAAACAACAATATTAGCAGAAAAGAAAGGATAGCTATGACGAGACATCGAATCGAGCACTCCAAGATTACACACGAATACCTCCTAACGAAAACAGAACCACCTTTCTGCAACACCTGCAACCAACAAATCACCACCCAACATCTGCTGCATGAATGCAGAAAATACCGAAACCTAAGAAGTAAATCCAAACACCGCTCTAACCTGCTAGAAACAACAAAAAAAACGTTATCAACTACCTAAAGAAGACCCAGCACGTCGCCAAAGATCTCGTAGTCGATGCGACTCTGAACCCCCATATAAAAAAAAAAAATGTGCAAGAATTCACATTCGTCAGGATTTTGGAGATCAGGAGGAAGAAAAAAATCGAAATAATAACGAGATCGAGGCTCGAGGTTGAATTCGTTGAGATTCGTTCGCGTCGGAATCGCCGCGGGCTGCGACGTCTTGTTACGAGAGAAGGACGAAAAAGAAAAAAAAAAAAAAAAAAAAAAAGAAACGAAGGGATGGAGTAAAAAGACCGGAACGAGTAGAGGAGGTTTCGTTTCATACACGCGGCGAGAGAGAGCGTTTTTACGTTCGCGGACCGAGCGAGTCACGTTGTTCCGTGGGAAGGCAGCGTTCGGTATATATACACAAACAAACGTTTCACTCTCGACGAGCCGGCCGGATAACGGGCCGCGTTCTCTTCACGTAGTAGGTAGCTCGTCGAGAAAGAAGGGAAAGTAGTTCTGTGAGTCAGTGGGGCTTGCGGTACCCCGCGACGCGTTCAACGGTTTAACCAGCCTCGAGTCCTGGAACGGGAGGGGGGAAAGCTGGAACGGTAATCCAGATGAGCCGTGTCGTTTATCCTTTTGGAAGTGCTCGTCCTCCTCGCGAGGACCTCGAGCGTCCCGGCGTGCATTTTCAATGCACTTTCGTTGCAACGTTATACACGCGCTCGACATTCCCCTATATGTAATTCTCTCCTCCGCGTCCCTCGCCATTTTCCCCCCCTTTTAATTTGCTCATCTCGTCTCATTCGCGCCATCGTTCCTGCGTACTTCGGCATTATTACAATTTTATCTTTGTCTCGGAGAGAGGAGAGAGGCTTTCAAATTGAAAATTCTCCGGAGAATTCAGAATCGGCAGAGCATCCGATTACGAGTGTTTCTCTTGTTGAAAGTACACGGTTGAGTACTTGCTCGCCGTGACGGTTCTACGATTGACGATTCGTACCGCGAAAATACCACGAAATTAAATCGTTCGAGGAAGTACTCGCTACCAGGAAAAGAAATTCAGAAAAAGACGTTCCAGCTGTGTTCCGTCCGATATTTCATTGCTTTTTATCTTGGAAGCTGCTTGTATTATATTTCAATCATCTCGAGATGTCCAAGGAAATTAAAAATGTAAATTCAACGATCAATTTCTTTCTATGCAACTGTCATTTCCTGCTACAATTCGTCGTTTATTGATTCCTTTGATATGTTTTTATATATATATTTGATACATTTCGAAGTCTACAGTGCAGAGAGATATTCAACACGTATTTTTATATTAATCTGATGTATTTTTATTTCGTATTGATATGCAGGGTGTTTCCTGTAACGCGACGCACGATTTTTCTCCTACTTACAGCCATCTGACTAAAAAAAAAAAAAAGTTTAGAACAAAAGTTGCACGTTACAAGGTGCACAGTAGGTATAGATAATAAGAAATTTCGAAAACTTTTTGTTTTCATAGCTAAATCAAGGTTATTTTGAATGAAACAAATAGAAACACATAATTTTTTTCCACCGTATTGTAGGGAACATCGAGACGAATATCAAAACACATATTATATTAACATATTTTTATGAACATGTTACTCCTTTTACAGTAGTGGAAATGTGAAACATTTGGCTTCTAATCTGAGGACAACTATGTTTACACTGTCTTGGAATTAAATACGACGAGAAGTTAAAGTAAGCAAAATGTTTCACATTTCCACTACTGTAAATGGAGTAACATGTTAATAAAAATATCATATAATATGTGTTTTGAATTCGTCTCTACAATACGGTGGAAAAAAAAATTATGTGTTCCTACCTTGTTTCATCCAAAGTGACCTTGATTTAGCTATGAGAGCAAACAATTCTCGAAATTTTTTTTATCGATACCTCCTGTACACCTTGTACCGTTCAACTTTTATTCTAAACTTTTTTTTTTTTTTTTTTTTT
>NW_025109550.1:1894161-1939932 GCF_011392965.1 Frieseomelitta varia
AGTTTTCGAAATTTTTTTTATTGATACCTGCTGTACACCTTGTACCGTTCAACTTTTGTTCTAAACGTTTTTTTTTTTTTTTGTCAGATGGCTGTAAGTAGGAGAAAAATCGCGCGTCGCGTAACAGGAAACACCCTGTATATTTTAATATTGATCCCTCTGATACATACTTTTAGTACTCTGCAGTTATCAGCGAGCGAATAAAATCGCAAACTCGTCGCGGAACGCGATTCACGAACGAGCAAACAGAACAGAATTTCCGAAAGAGTGCCCTGAAAGAAGAGGAAGAAAAAAGAAGAAGGGCAGCCTCGAAACTGCCTAAGTTTCGTCTCGGCGACGAGGCTGCCTAATTAGAGTAATCACCTTGGGCTGGCGACGCGACAGATGGAAAATCAGGACCGCGAGCGAGCACAGAAATGCGATATGGCGAAACGACGAACGGACGAATGAAAAGAAATTCGTTAGGCGCTCCCGGGAGCGTGTAATTTTTGCTTTCTGCCGAGGAAACGGCAACGTGCTACGGGGGTAATAGTGGAACGACGAGTGACACAGTTGCGAACGAGGAACGAAGGAGCCGAGCGAACGAAACGCGGGGCAGATCGGGGCTTCGTAGAAGCGCGACACACAGCGAGCGAGCTGAGAAGCCGACTATCCGTCACCGGAAATAGATTGTTCGTTGGTGAAGCGGTCGCTTAATACCGCGGCAAACAATAGTTGACCCGAATATGCAGGCTGAAATGACGAACGAGTCTCGACCCTGATGAGACCGAAAGCCGCTCGTTACGAACAATTGCGCGCTGAAAGGTCATTAACCGCGGCCGGTTGCCGCGGCTGTTCGCCGTGTCGCCGATCTCTGTCCGTTTCCACTGACTTGACCGTTTCTTCTTTTTTTTATTTTTAGTGCCCCCGAGCCATTTTTAAAAAACCTCGCGTTGCACAGGTGTGTCGCCATGCGATTCCTTCGTGCAACTGCGAAAAAACACCAAGCAACGCGATAAAAGTGTTATAAATTGATAAAATTTCCAGAGACGATTATAAATTGATCATTTTGACCAGTTTGACCGGTTTGAAATGGTATTAAAAAATTGTGTTGGATAATGCTGTGTTGGATAGTACGTATGCTAACTATGTACGTAGAAGTAAATAAAAGTATAAATTATATAAAAGCATAGTGTAATAATATATAATATAATAATATAAAAGTATAAAGTAAAAATTTTCGATTTATGCAGGTGAAGTTTGGGTTTAACAAGCTAGAACTACCAAAATCGTCATCATAATTTTCGTTGGATCGTTTTGCAAACGTAAAACAGTGTAGTTTAGAGATTTAAATGATTTTTCGTAAAATGTATAAATCGTACTCGTGCACTTTATCGTATCTCTCTGTTTTCTTCGCTTATTAACTATCTCTAGATGGAAATTTTACGTTTTAATCGCCGGTAGCTCTGGTATTAATTGAAGAGAAAGTAATTAGGAGAGGAAGCTTCGATGTGACTGACGACGACGTGGCGCTATAATCGAAACCGAGCGCATTGCATCGCGGCCAAACGCTGTGACGCTGTTCGACGCGAATCTGAATAATAATTATATAATAAATTATTTATTACTTCCACATTACAACGACATTCAACTCAAATTAATTTAAATCAATTTTATTTTAATTTTACATTTTGCACTAAATATTTTTGTTACTCGATCGTGTGACGATTCAAATATTTTTTGATTTATTCAATACTGACTGATTATGCAATAGAACGTGTAATTAAATAGAATTGGGTAACAACATATTTTTATCTTTCCTCCTACTATGCCATCAAACGTAGCCTGTCTGTGCCTGGGAGGAGTACTTGGGGTGCAAAAGGCTAATAAGAACGTGGACGTCATTTCATAAAGTCTCGATTCTATTTAAGAACGTTAAAGCAGCTTTATTGAATAACTTTTACAATAATAACTTTTATCAGATGTTTGACCAGGATTTGAAAATGCTCGGTCAATCGTGAAACATAGATTGCAACGGACACCTGTCCAAACAACGAAATTCGAGAAATATCTGTCTCGTGTGCTGAAAAGTTTGAAAAATATGAAGAAACGTGTCTCGACGCAATAATCGCTAGTGGTAGATACAAGACACGACCATTAATCCAGTGCGTATTGATATTTTAAATGTTTAAACTTTCGATCCTTTACAAAAAGAATATTTCTTCCACGTTCTCGTCAAACGCGCTGACTGCTAAATTTTTTTTCACTTCTATCGAAATTTTCTCGTTTCTAATCCAACGATTGCACGTGAACGAAAACGTTCAAACTTTTCACGAAGGATCGAGGATCACAGAATTGTTGGCCAGGTAATTGGGAAATCCTATGGAGTTATTAAAAGAGTTATTAAAAGACAATTAGATAGCCGAGTGTTGTGTCGTTTGGAAGTTCATTCTAGTCGAGCGTTGCGGGAGCGTAATTGTAGCGGCGATAGCGAGAGTCAGCTAGTTTTGAGGTCAGGGCAACGACGTGGAGGATCCTTGTGACGTACAGTGCTCCAAGGAGCGCTCCGGTTGGCCTTCGACCTGAACGGCACCCCCCACTCGGGGGACCTCTTCCTTTTTGCAGGACTATTCTTCCTGCCGCGATACTGTTCCACGGACGTTCTTTAAACGGTGATTCCCCTTCTCTTTCTCTAAGAAAACGGAAACGAGGTTGCCTTTTTCTTCCTTTTTTTTCTGTTTTTTCTTTTTCTCTTTTTTTCTTTTTTTTTTTTTGCGAATTGCATCTTTCATCGCGTCAACCTTCTTCGTACGTTTGGCGATGTCAGCATCGTTTCGATTTCGAGAAAGATACTTTTAAAAATAAAAATACCTAATACCTAGGAAACTTTGTCACTTCTAACCACAGACAATACGGCGAGAACGTCGCCCTTACGCAAAACGAAAGTTTTTTCGAAAAAATTTATTTCATCGTTTTAAAAAACGAACGAGGAAGTTCGGTGTTTGAGGCGAGCTGAAAATCCATTGTCTCACGTTTCAAAGAAACGAAATTGGCTCGTAACCTTTTCACTGGCTCTCGACAGTAGTTGCTCGAGATATTTTGGACACGTTTTTATATAACGACCTGATTGAAAGATCAAGATCAAGAGAGCCGAGTAGCCTGTATCGCCTGTAGAGACCGGCAGTCGTTCCTAAAACGCACGCTGCGATCCTTTGGTCATGGGCTCGTACTCCGCGAGTGTAACGTGGTTCGGAAGGTGAAAGTTTTTTTAGTTCGGTTATCGAACATCGTGGCCTAGACCGTAAAAAAAAAAAAAAAAAAAAAAAAAAAATTGCCTCGCGAGAATTGGTCACGTCAAAGGTGAAACTTTTCTTTTCCCCCCCGAAAATTAATTTCTCGAAGACTCCTCGAGACTGGAAAGAGAAAAACCGTCCACCGTCTGTTATTTCCGTTCGATTCCGGTAAATAGCAATCCAGCACGTAAATATCTTTGGACAAGTAAGTAAGTAAATAAGTAACTATCTTTAGATATACGTCTCGTACAAAACATGTAGAGATAGAGCGAGATCGGTCGATCGACTTGATTTTTAAAAATATCGGTCTATTGCCGCCGTCTGAAATACCGGCGCCTACGATATCGGCGTGAATCATCGCCGGTACGAACGTTTAATTGACAAACGATATCGGGATAAAAATCGACGATCCGGTCGGTGCATTCTGCAACGGTGCACTCAACTGAAGATAAGATCCCGGTCTTGGTTTGGCCACCAAAACGTCACGATAAACGTGAGCTTCTCTGTGAAGAGAATCGCGAAACTGTGACAGTTCGGTCGTTCGATCGCCGAAAAAATAAATTCCCGATCGACAGATGGATCCGAAGTGTTCTTGGATTTCTCGTTGCCTACCAGCAGCTAGGCAGCAACGACGTTGTTCTATCAACAATGTGAGCGTGTCCGTTACGTAACAAAAAGCGGCCGCGTACGAGCGATAGAACGAGCGAGTATATGTATATATATGTGTGTGTGTGTGTGTGAGTTAGTCGCTTAATTATAACTCTATAGCGATATATTCCCATGTTCCTTGACCCGTTAAGCCGATTCGTTTGTCCGTTCGTTTATTCGAAACGTGGATTCGACGCGGAGAATCGATGAGAATCGTACATTCGCGGCACGTTCTACGTTCTCGTGGCCGGTGGAAATCGGCCGCTGAAAGAAAGTGCAAGTGGCCGAGCGAGGTAGGGGGAGGAAAAGAAAAGGAAAGGAAAAGAACCGAAGCAAGAGAATTTTAGAGAAGCGGTATCGTGCGATATTAGGATGCAGTTGAAGATTGGAGAAAGAGAGAGAGAAAGAGAGAGAGAGAGAAAAGCAAAGAGGCTTGGCCTCTTCCAACTATGTAACCGCTCGGTCGAGATACAGCACCGCAGACAGAGAGTTTTTCCGCGAGCGCGAGCGGCGCGCATAACGCTAAGCAATCGACTAGGCTTGTTGCAGCGGTGTTAGAGGTTCCCCTACTGGAGAACGTAGTACAGCAACGCTGCCGTTTTACGAGGAGGGTTCTCTCTTCCACTTCCACAGTTCCTCCACCGCACGGCGCACGGGTTCCTCGTCGGTGAGCGCTGGTGCCCGTGGCCGCTGTCCCAGTCGTCGCCCTACTTTGTCGAAGCCAACTCAGCTCGACACTCGGTTTACACCTCGGTACGACGAGAGAAAAACACGTTCACGCGCACACGCGCGCGCTCACACACACGTGCACGCGTACATACAGAGACGGGCCACGCGTATACACGCGAGACGTACCTACGTAGGCCACACACACGTACATACACACACACACCCGCGCGCGCGCGTACGTACATATATAGATACACTGACACACATATATATATATATATATATAGATATATATATATATATACACGCACGCGCGCGCGTACGTCAAGAAGGAACGATACAACTCAAGCGGAGACAACACACACGGTGTGGAGATCGGTGTGCGCCGATGGTGGTGGTGGTGGTTGTGAAAGTGATGGTGATGGACGTCGTTGTTTTGCCGCAAAACGGAAGTGCGCCGCGCGAAAACACGATACGTTTGCACGGCTGTGGTGCGAAGCGTGGACCCACGTGCAACATCGACCGGAAGTGCCAGTACCAAGGAAGAAGGAAACGGCCCGTCCTCCGACCTACGACAACCTGCTGCGTGTTCGGAGCCGTACTCGCGACCACCTCGGCGTAACGACTCCAGCTTCGTCCTCGCGGCAGCTTCGTCCTCTACTTTGCTCGCCAGCGGACGTCGACGATCGACGTTTCGAGCAACGATCGACGGAGAAGGAAACGTCAGCCGGGCTGCTACTGGATACGCGGTCGGGACGGAACGTCGGTGGAACGTGGCGCGCGTCGCAACTTCCAGAATTATCAGTGCCGGACGTTGCACTCCGACGCAGCGCACCGCTCGATCGATTTGAAGTTTCACCTTGTCGCGAGCCGACGAAAAGGTGAAAAAGAAGAGGAAAAGATCGAGCAGAGCGGGCGCACAGATCGTGGGCGATCGAGCGAGCGACAGAATGTCGGATGGAACTGAATGGCAGAAGATCGAATCGGTATACGTTTCTCGATCCGGGGCATGTGCGCGGCACGAGGTATCGAAATAGGTGCCGAGCCGAATAGGGGACCTATTCTAGCTGGGAAACGATCGGTGGTCGCGCCGTTCAGGAGAAAGTGCATGGGCTCGCGAACCGGAAGTGCCATCGAGCGAGAATACTCAACGCCGCGGTTCTGTCCCTTTCTCTCTTCTATTCGCCCGCCTCCTCTCCGTCTCTCTGTCTATCGTCGTAGCGCGACTATATCCGCTCGTACGTCGTTTATGATCGTTTCGTCGATTTCGAGCGCGAAGGACGCGGCGCGTGTGCTCCTCACACGCGCCTACTAGCCAACAGATCTCTCTTCGTAGAGAGAAACACGTTTGTTCTCGTCAACGAAACTCTTATCGACGATCGACGAGTCTTCTCGAAAATCGTTCGTCCGATCTTGAAAACGTCACTGCCAATCGCGCGGTGCCACCTAGGTGACACCTTACTTTGCTCACAGCTGTGATTTTTTTATTCATTTTCGCTCGCCTTCCTCCTTCCCTCCCGCCCCCTCCCTCCCGCCCTCTGCTCCTGTTTCTCTTAATCAACGCCGCTCTGCGGCGTCTCCACGGCCAAAGTCAAACCGTGTACATCATCTCTCTCTCTCGGCGGTGCGTGCGCCCAATCGGCGGGGCATGCGCCCTGAGCAAAGGAGCCCGCAACAGCCGCGTTCGAAAAGCGCGACCCTTGAACACTGGCGGATTGAAGCGTTTCGCGGATCGCCAATCGATCGATCCGCTTCGTTCTTCGTTTCTCGTCACACGCGCATACACACGCACGCACACATACACACACGTACACACACTGCCATCGGTCTCGCGCGAGTGACCAGACCGCTTTACAATCGGCCGCTCGATCGGGAATCGTACACCACTGCCAGTAACCCCGAGGAGAGGAAAACCCGCGACCGCGACCCGCCATCACGTGACGAGGTCAGCCAAAATTGGGCACAGCCACCGTTCTTCGTGCATTATTCTATCCCGTCGTCCGAAATTGCAACTCGAAACTGCCTCGGGTCGATGATGGTATCGTAGCCTGCCTCCCGTGGAACGAGCTTGTCCTCGTTTCTCTCTCTCTCTCTCTCAACGAAAAATTTTTTCAAAAGTTTTTCTGCTCACGACGTAGAAACAGAAAAAGAAAGAAAACGTAACGTACGTCGGACACGTGCTCGCCGATCCGTCAATTGGAAACGCATCGTCGCGACCGCGTTCTCAGAAGGGACAAAGTGTCTGTTGCTGTGGCACTGGCGAGACAGAGACACGGACAGCGCGGTGAAAGAAAGGGGAGGGGAAAAAAAAGCGCGAGTTTCGTTACGTAACCGCCGCTTCGCACGGCTGCCATTTTGGTCCACGCACACGCACGCCTAAGTGACACGCGAGCGTCGCCTGTGCGTTCCGCGATCGTCTCTCCGTGCAAAGCGGACGCATGAATGGTGGTGTGCGGCTCGCGTGTCGCCTGCAACGCGATAAGAACCAGTCTGTTTGATAATGTCGTCGCAACGCTGCCAGGGCTACCACCACGCCCGAACGAACCCGTCGTAATCGTTGCACTGCGCCGCTTCCGTCGATCGTTCGTATCTCGCGCGCAACCCGCTTCGAAGCGGTGCAACGAACCCGCCGCCCGAAGAACTTCACGTGGACCAAGACCCGAGACCGTGCTGCCTGGTGCCAGCTATTTTCGAAAAATCCTCACCGCCGTACGATGAATTGGCCGTCGAACGTCTGAAACTACGAAACTATGAAACTCGAGGATCCTCGTTTCTTTTCAAACGTCTGCCATCCATCGAAGAGAGAGATTGCGAGACAGTCTTCCAGTGACCAACGTTGACGTCGAGTCAAAGTAGTCGCGGAGTAGTACAGGTGAAACGAAAACTGTGAAAGTATCGTGTGCTCCACGCTGGATCGTCAAACTGCCACGGATAATCGACAAGTTCCATTGATCGTCGAGTGTGCTCGTCGAGAAGCAGCTACGCTCGGGATTCGATCGTTGCGAATAATCGATCGCCTAAACGTTTCTTTCACGTTACTTTCTTTCGAGCTCGATCTTCGAAACATATCGAAGTGATCGAACCGAGAAAGCTAAGAAAAAGGGGCAGAAAAAGGTAACTTTGCGCAGCAGACGAGGAAACAAACAAACAAACGAATCGTCGATGGTTGACGCATGAGGAAACCAGGAAGAGCGTTTTCTCGCGTAGAATGAAGGATAACGCAGTTCCGAAGCCGAAGCATTCGCACAAATCTCGTGCAAATGGGTCGTGAGTGTTTCGGAGACGTTGCACGCCTTGTACTTGAAAACCGATCGATATCCAGCATACTTCTACGCATCTTCGCTCCGATCGCTCGATAAATTTCCATCGACCAACGCATGGACCTGACACCCGCTAGGAACTCAACGATAATCATCCGCGAATCGTCGATTTAGTCGAGAATTTTCAGCAACTCGCAACGCCAGTGGACTCGAGATCCAGCGAAAGGGTCGAACAAATGAGGAACAGGCGCACGTGCAAATACTTGCGAAAACGGACGAAACGTCGGAAACAGGTCGTTGATTGTGCTAAACGAATTTTTGGCTAGGTTCGAGAGGATAGAAGTGACGTAGAAGTTGGTGACCAGTGTGTACGTGTATGTGTGTCGTTGCGTGGGCAAAATAATATATATATATATACAAAAGTACGATACGCGTGAGAGTGCAGCCAGTGTACAAACGCTGATGTAACACGACGAACCTCTCGTGTTCACACCTGAGCTCCGGCAATCGTCGCATCGTCGTCGGCACGTCGGCGACCTTCTTTAACACCGTCCCGATACCGACGTCCCGGTATCGCCCGCAGGGATTTCGGGAACACTCTGCCACTTTTCGTGTTTTGGATGTCTTAAACGGAAAAAGATGTAAGTGCAAACTACTTCCGGCGAGAAAAAGCATTGAAATTCGAAATTCCCTGTCGCAGTTTCGCGAACACCCGCGCGCGTGAAATTCTATTATATATACCGCGGCGAGCAGCAGTAGTCGGTAAATTTGCGCAAACTTTTCAATCTTGGGAGAAGAAGAGGAACTGTTCGTTTGAAAATTCGTGATTCGTGTCGCCATAAATTGTTACGCGGTCAAAGTCAATTCTGGAATGAAAGATGCAGGAAGAAACGAGGAGCGAGAATCAGGATCGCGAGATTGTAAATCTGTCCGGTATGTTTCTATCGGGTTTCGATCGGATCGGGAGTCGAAAGGTCTAGGTCGTTCCAAAGCAGGTGACTGTTGCCGAAAATTCGTGAGAATTTGCTGAGCAAACCTCAGTCGAAGGATAGACGTGCCTCCCGCCTCCCTCCCTCCCCCCTCTCCCGTCGAAATTACGCTCCTCGTGGCACGAGGAAGCGCAATGTTCGAGGATGAACGTGAAGTAACGCCGCGAACGCGCTGATGCAAGCGTTAAAGATACGAAAATAATTTTTTAATGAATTCTGGTAACCTTGGGGAAACCATTGAGACTAGGAAAGTTTACGTAGCACCGAGCAGAGGTGAAACCGTACTCTGTACGGTGTTCCACAACCGGCGTGTAATTATCCCGCGGATACTCGTTATCGCGTCGAACATCGTCTCGGATTTATTCAGAGCCGAAAGGAACTCTCACCGTGCGGGAGATGCGGATTTTATAATCCCGGCCGGAGCAACGTTTTTTCCTTCGTCTTTTTCTTTATTTCCCGATCACAGCGCAACGATCGCGAAACGAAAACATCGGCAACGGGTTACACGTGCGATCGTTTCCGTTCGATTTCATTGATTCACGAGCGACGCCGTTCAGGTTGCCTAAGGCTATTGTTTCCGTTTAATTGGCCGCTATCTATTCTCAGGATCATCGTAGATGAATTTGCACGATCGCTCGTTCACGGCAGGGCGGAACGGTTTTTCTCTGTAATCTATAAATACGTGAGATCGACGCGGCGATGCACGAGCCGATATTGTCAGGCGAATCCGCGTACAACGAATCGTTTGTCAGTAGTTCACCAATTTGTCGACCATAGTGTTTCTCTTTTTTCTCTTTTCTTGTTTCTCATTGATTATGTTAAATATGCAGAATTGCTCTCCGAGCCACGCTAATGGGCGCCTCTTTTTTCGACAAACTGCTTTTCAAAAGACCACGACGCGACATCGCCATCGATTGTCCCGTAATCAGAGCTCGCGTCGAAACGAGAATCTCGTTTATAAAAATAAATAAAAAAAACAAACGTCTGAGTTTTGTTCTACCGTCGTTTCACGTAGGAGAGCCACGTATATACAAATATATCGGCGAGAGGCGAGTTCTCAGGTGAACAGGGAATTCTATCGAAATTCGCGTCTGCTGCGCGCAGGGTTCGCGCGAAATCCAATTGCCCCACTTCGGGGCTGCCTCGATAATCCGCGCGATACGAAGCCGAAGTTAACACAGCCTGGCAGCAAGCGTAAACGCATCAGAAGTTAGCCGATGAACGAAGACAGCGGCTGACGACGTTTCCATCCGTTTCCTACGCGGCTTTGCTTCGATGACGAAGCGAAACGAGAAGCACAAGGGTAGGGGAGGGGAAATTGCTAAATACGAACGTTAGTTAGTTCTATCCTTTCCTCCTGATCATTCCAATTTCGAAAGAAATGGACACGTGAAATGAAAATCTGGCACAGTGGGAATTTTGTCAAGATTCGAAACATTCGTGTGACTTTCTTTCGACTATCACGATCGAGTGTAAAACAATGAAACTTGAAATGTTAAAAGCACGTGGGGATTTTCTAATTTTCAAATTGAAGAATTCGAATTCGAATTTCGCGCGTTGCAACATCTTTCGTCGAACCGAGTAAAATTCGTACGACTCGATATTTCTGAGGAAGATGAATGCAAAATTCGTGGACAATTCAGCCGATCGATGCACGATGTGATCGAATACGATACAGAATACGAGTGAATAAGTAGCGTGGTTTAGCCAACGCTTAACCGTAAGTAAGGAGCACGCGGCACATGGCGGGAACTAGAGTTGTGCAACCCCGCTTGAAGCTATTCTGGCGGATGAGCGCAGTAGCGTTGTGACGTCCCTAACCAGACCTAACCTCTCCGCGCATCGACGCGCGCCCTCTCCCGATGACGAAGCTTGAGGTAGGTCCGGCACGAACGTCCGTACGAATGCACGTTACGTTGCAGCCAGCCTGCTCCACTACTGGTCCAATCATGCGTACTACGATCCCCGTGGCGCAGGCGACACACCGATATATCGCACCTCTTTCTCTTTTTCTTTTTCTTTTTTTTTTTTTTTTTTTTNTTTTTTTTTTTTTTTTTTTTTTCCCTCCCCCTAACCGCGCCATGACCTTTTCATCCCTTCATCAGTCATTAACTGGATCGCCCTTGCCACCATGTCGAATTTAACAATTCATCCCTCGACGCGATCGATCCTTCACGATGATTTGTTTTTTTGTTAAACAAGTTATCGGTTATTATTATGGACGAGACGTCGCCGTATACGTTTTAGTATTTTTATGGACGTTTAGTATTATTATGGACGAAACGAAACAGATTCGAACGTGCGAGCACGAATTGACAAGCTCTGTTTTCAACAGAGGTATAAAATTGTCAAGATTCTTTCTTACAACACGATTCTTTATCAGTTACAACGTGTCACTAAATTTTGCCAATCGTTGGCTAATAAATTGCTTCCTTCCGTTGGTCGTGAAAAATGTAACATCAGGTGTGTTTTTCATGGCCAACTCCTGGATCAATTCCAACCAAAATTGGAATTGAGTAAGAATATTATTTTATAATGATGATTTTAATAATTGTAACAATAATAATAATTTCGTGATAGTAATAAGAATCTTATCACATAATAATTTTAGCCACAAATGTTCACGGGCAATACTTATATTTGCATATGGTATATCGGAGCACGCAAGAAATCATATAAGAACAAAATTTTAAGCGAACATCTTGAAAACACTCTTCGTACTGCCACCACCTATATCAAACCAGATATTGATGAACTGGTATCAACAAAGACACAAGCTCAGTGTTATATAAACACTAAATTTTCATATCCATTTCTTTCATATAAATATATTTTTCACAAATCAATATATTGTTTCACTATAAAAAGTTGTTTTAACATCGTCATGAGTAACATATAGGTTGAATAACATATACATTGAACTGATAAAAGACATATATCAAATATAACTGTAGATAATTACAAATATTATTATAAATTATAAATATAACTATAAAAGTTGTTTCAACATTGGATAACAAAGATATATAAACCATGCGCGACCCCCGACAAACTTTTGTTGGCCAATGAGGCCCAGTAGATCAGATTCAGATCGATTTAGAACAGGAAGGGAACGAAAGACGCTCGATTGGAAATTGATTTAATTCTCGCAGCAAGATGTGAGCAAATACGAAGTAAATACGACGGATAAAGTATGACGGGGACAAAGTGGCCAGTCGACTTTATCCGTTAACCGATCTCGGGGAACCTAGTGTCAGGGTGGCCAGAAAGAAACCTTATCCCGAAAACGTCACCGAGGCGTTTCTACGTCGCGCCGGTGCCGTGTCACCGATTATAACCGGCTAGATCTCGGCCTATAGAGGCCACGTGCGTAGAAAATAGATAACAACTAGTAGGCTCTTCGCGGCCTATGCCAATCTCGTACTAAATATACCGGCCATTACAGCCACCAACTACCACTCCGCCATGACTTTCGTCTCCATCCGCCGATGCCGTTCCAACTCGCGATCGCGCAACGGCCACCCAACTAAACCAGATTCAGGCTGACTCTGAATTTGATTTAACGGAAGCTTGAAGTTTTTTTTAGCTACCATCGGGAAAAAGTTGACCTAAAGTTGTACGTACTTTGTACCGGGACCCATTTCCCGTTTCCGTTCCGTAGCTTCGTCGATCGTCGAATGAGCTTACGAAGAACACCGGCCGTGTTTCATCATCTAAACGATCCGTGCGTCGCTCGTTCACTGCATTTACTCGCACGACGAAGCAACTCGCCGCCGGCTTTTCATTGGCTTCGCGCGTTTCACGGCAAAAAGGTAACAGAGAAAGAAAAAAGAAAAGAACGATTCGCGACAAACGATTAGCACACGATTGATACACTGCGTGTGTGTGTGAGAGAGAGAGAGAGAAAGAGAGAAGAGAAAAGAAGAAAAAAAGAACACCGTACGCCGTGAATAATGTATTCGATAGCCAGCGATGCCGATGGTAATGTCGCTTTTGCACACAGAAGAAAAATGACTTAACGAGTGGTCGACCTTATTGTGACTCATTAACCAATGAAATAGGAGTGCGAGCTTTGCTACGTTTACTATGTTCCAGCCGGAGATTAGAGGCTGAAAAACTTCGTACTCGCGGACTCGCGGTTCTGCAAATATGCACGCTCGAGCGCGGCGCAACGCGTAAACGAAGGACTCACCTCTCCGTGAGGGCAATTTATTAACAAATGGACCTGTACACAATCTGTCAATCTTCTCTTTAACGCATTGCGTACCACACTCGGCTGCTTCCGCACACTTTTGGAGCAACAGGGAAAATTTGTACAATGCATACATGCACTTCTTTAATTCACATCGATAGAATATTCATAAATATTACTATATATTTTTTTACAGTAATATTTAAGAATCTGTTTATCATGTATTTTAGAATTTAACTATTATTTATTTTATATTTATACTGAAACATTGAGGACGGTACGCTCTGACAAACACATAGCCTGTATTTTCTCGTATTTTTTTGAATTGTTTGATACATGATCGAAAGAGTTCAAGAGAATGTACAGCATTCAACAAATGTATTATTTTATCAATAATTAAAATTATTGATTGTTCTTCATTTTAGAGGTATTTTATTAAATAAAATAAAAATACCTCTATTATAACGTGTTTCTTGGTGTGGTACGTTAGGAAACAATTTCCCTACTTCTTGACAAATTATAATTACAACGTTATAATATATAATTATATATTATATAATATAAATTATATATAACGTTGCCTGGGTCGTAATATATTATATAATATAAAATATATATAACGTTGTCTTACAATGCAAAAAAAGCGTTCCCCGTCCTCAACAGTTGAAAACTGAAAGACGCGAATTCACGTCTCCCGTTCGCAATGTGCTAACAGTGAATAGTCTTGGCTGTGCCTTTGTGGCAAAATCGCGCGAAATATGCCATAGTTTTTTTATTTTATTTGCGCACGAATTTGCTGGCCAATCACTTTCAAATGTTGAGGAAGGTTAATCACCCCAGGCGTCAAAGACAATGATCAGAACCAAGCCTCGCGGACCGACGAACTAGTAACTGAATCACGATGAATGGTCAGGATTTTTTAACAACAGTACAAGATAGAAGTCTTCGAATATATGGATAAATTTCTTGCAAATTCAATGATGAATCGGTAAACTTCTGATCCGAACGATTCTAAATCTACTTGTCGAGAAATACGAGTTTTGGATCGGGCAAACCGGACTATTGAATCGGTAGCAAATTTTACGAGTTTGATCTGACGACAGTGACGAAAATAGCATCGGAACGCGGAGCAGGCAATTATCGTCAATCACATTAAAAAAAAAAAAAAAAAAATAGAAAAATACACTTCGACGAGGTCGAAGAACGTGGAATCCAGACGAAAGTTTCGACGACCAGTTGAACGAAGCGGCGAGTCGAAGAGAATTCCGCGGTTACGCAGGCCTCCGCTGCGGCAATGCCAGAAGCGACGAACGGTCGACGGGATGAATTACGACGACAGAAACCGTCGGCGTGCACCGTCGCAAGGATCCTTGCGTCGGAATGATGTCATTTGACCCTGACACGTCGAGTCGGCGAGTACCGGTACTCGAACGCGCGTACTCGGGCTCTGTTGCCGAAAGGTGCATGACACTGCTCGCGTTTCGATTGCTATTGGTTCCAGCGGAAAGATTGTCGCAGGGTGTCGCGGATTTTCCCCGCCAAACTGCGAGAGCTTATTCTGAGGGCCAGAAGAAGAAAAAAATGTTACATGAAGTTTGCGAATTATTTGTGAAATATTTGCTTTGTTACAAAGACATAATCAAGCATAGATACTTGGTATTCTACCGAGTTTCAGTATTTCAGTCATTTCCTTTTCTTTGCACGAGCTTTCCTGTTTCATTTTACTGGAAATGAGTGTTGATCTTAACACCGCTCGGCTTTTACCTATGGGGTTTTAATTTTGAAGCAAAATGTTCACTCGACCAAAGTGACTTCACACGAAGAAAATTAAAAATGCAACGAGATACTGAGACACTGAGACACTGCGCAGAGCAATAAATTCAGTTTTTCATCAGATGTCAAGCTTGTATCCGAGCAGAAGTACATCACTTTGAAATGAGACTTCAAAAATAGCGAGCAACTATTTATCATGATTTGTTTATGTCTCCTTGACGAAGCGTTAATTCGCAAACTTCGTATAACTTCGTAAAATTTTTTTTCTTCTTTTCGACCCTGGAATAAGCTGTCGCAGTTTAGCGGGAAGTATCCGAAGACACGTAACGCACGAAGAAAGGATTTCCCTACACTTTCTTCGTCTTGGTTCGACGAGCGAGTGCCGAGTCGGTTGCTCGAGTAATTGACCTTAATTGTTATGTGTTTCTTGTTTAGAAAGAGTCGGCCACCGATTTCGATATCTAGGTCACTGGCAGCTTTTCGTCAAATGAGAAACTTTACCCTCGGAGATGACTAATATTTCCGCGTTTCTTTGCCTCTGATTTTATAGACGTTCAATTCCGTGGAAATTTTCTGTAAAATTCGCGACTAGGATTAGTCGCGAGAATAGATGCGGCGACGCGCAATATTGCAGTCTGAGGTCGAGAGTCTCACGGACGTTGGTTGGCCTTACAGCTTCGAACTTGCTCGCACGTCGTTCCGACTCGGCACGTCTCCGTGATACAACACGCCGCGAGATCGAACGAGACGGATCGTCTTCGATGAAAGGAAATTCCATCAAGATCACGGACTCTGGATCGCGCGTCGCTGTTCAAACGGCGTTTAATGTTTCTGGCAACAGTCGAGCGAGAACACGCGCTTCGATCCGAAAGAGCATCGGTAGAGATTTCTATAATCTCTCCTCGAGCCTCGTCGATAGACGAAAAGGCAATATTATTCTTCACCAAAGACGAATGGCGACGAACACAAATATTTGCAAATGCAACAATCACGCCCGCGTATCGATGAGAATCTAATTGCAACTTGTATCTAATTTGTTCGACTGAGAGGAGGAGCTTCCGTCCTATGAAAATACCGTCGGGAAGGTATTTTTAACAGTCAGCGAAACGCGATCGAAAGAGGAAAAGGCTACTCTCGCGCCGACTGCTAAAACTTCTAAATATAAGAACTCGCGCGGCGTACTGTATTTGGCGCACGCTTCGATAATTTATTTACCGAAACGAAAATAATAGTCTTGTTTACATAGGATTTTGCCAACTCGCGGTGATTATGGCGCCAAGTATATCGGTGGGAAACGTGACTAAAGCGCTTGATATTAACCGGGCCACCCTACCGAGAGGAATAAGGTCCGCTGGGAAACAAAAGGCGGCTGGTGAAACGTGCCGAGAAACTGGCCAACGGCGCTCGTGCAGTTGAAAACGCTGTTTACGCACACCGATCACGATCTCCCCGTGTCCATTTTTCCATCTTCCCGGAAGGATTATTAAACCGCCGGACCTTCGTATCCCGTCGAAACGAAACGACGATCGGATGAAGTCATCCTCTAATTCGCCTTTTCTGTCGCGCGAATCTACGCCGAAGAAATAATAACTGAACACATTTCGAATGGAACGCGTCGAATATCTTTTTGCCATTTTTGGATTTTTTTTCTTTTCAATTGGATATTTTTTTTTTTTTTCATTTGAATTTTTTGAGGGATATTTCTATAAGAGAAGAATGACAACGGCGTGTTACGCTGCTTGATCCTTGAGTTTAGGAATCGGAGATTATTTCGCGAGGCGCCCTTTTCGAATTTTCCGACTCTGCCGACAGGTTGTGCGGGGGTGGTAAGGGTCAGCCAAGTTCAGGCCTAGATCACAGGCGCGCGGCGGCGCAGCTGCGACCCGATATCAATGGTCGAGGAAAATTGCACGGGTTAAAGGGCAAAAGGCTAGGAGATTCGATGGCGAGCGAAGCCGTGTTCCGAGCGTATGTGTGTGTGCGCGCGCGCGCGCGCGCTTGTATCGGGCGTACGGAGCGTGCGCCGTACGTGTGCACCAACACACGAGGGCCGAGCGGAGTGCATGCCTGCCGGTGTGATTGACATCAGTAAGTATGCCATGGCCGACCGCTCACAACGTGCTGCTGGTACGAACGACTGCAGCACT
The DNA here is from genome assembly GCF_011392965.1 of Frieseomelitta varia. Classification (NCBI taxonomy): domain Eukaryota; kingdom Metazoa; phylum Arthropoda; class Insecta; order Hymenoptera; family Apidae; genus Frieseomelitta; species Frieseomelitta varia. The sequence continues at coordinate 1,911,112 of NW_025109550.1, forward strand.
GCCCACACTGCCACGTATTCGCGCGAATACATCGACCGCCGCGCTGTGTAACAGCGCCTGTGTACCCGTCCCCCACTCTTCCTAGCCTGCCTAGAAGAAGAAAAAAGAAAAAAAAAAGAAAAAAAGAAAAACGCTCGCCAGAGAAAATCCTGCGCTGCCAACGCGCGCTGCTCTCCGTCCCTGGAAAGCGCTCCTCGCGCTCGCGCTCGATTTTTCGATCGAGCCTCCTCGACCACCGCGAAAAAACCTTCGCCTCTCCTCGCGCAACTACGACCACCGTCGTTTCATTCTGTTCGGCCGTTTTCCCGGCTATCTCTAGGTTGAAGGAACGAACTGGGACGAATCGAGCCGGAGAGTGCACGGTTACGCAACTCGGTATAACAGGTGGTACCGGGAGGAAATCGTGCGCGACAGACGCGATTGTTTGTTTCTGGGATTATCCGAGAGGGATAACGTTTTACTCGGGCAACCCGGTTATTTTCGGATCGGAGTACGTAGTTCGCACGGCGGTGCTCGCGAGGATTGTTACGATTGTTGGAAAACAGAGCGATCAGCCTTGGAAATGGGAGCCCACAGGCAATAGCGAATCACTGAGATTTTCCGATTTTATTCAACCGATTTACTTGCCTCCGCGAATTTTTTTTTTTTTTTTTTTGAAGCTAGCGAGACAGTCAGAGTATACGTGTCAGGGTTAAAGGTGCACACACACACACACACAAACACACACATGCGAGCGAGCGCGCGCGAGGAAAGCCGTGCTTCATAAAAGCGCGTTCGACATCGATATCGGAGTCAACTGCGCGCCATTCACTTCGTCTATAAAGTCTATGTACCGGCGGTATCGGTATAGGAAATTTAAATTCCATTACGTTCGTCGCGATCGTAAGCCGGTTTACCTAGCCGACATTCCTACGCACAAAGTTACTACACCGTGCAGCTAAAATGTAAAAGTTCATCATTCACGACGATTTGTTGCGCAACGTGGCAATCGCGTTAATTGACAGCGATAACGACGCGCTAATCGGGAGGCGATTCTCTCGGTTTTCGCGGCCGATTTGAGAGAAGAGGAAAGAAAGAAAGAAAGAAAGAAAGAAAGAGAGAGAGAAAGAATCGCGCGCGTGCAGCGACACAAGCGGACAGCAATAACGTGACACGCGTGACGTAATGTAACCCTGTTCCACGAAGGACGCGTGGTTTTCACCAGGTTCGATCTTCCTGTAAGATGGTATCGTTTCGCCCGGCAAACCGGTATCCGAAAACAGCGAGGACGACGGTAACGCGAGGGACCAGGGGAGAAGGAAGACGCAGAAGGAGGATTCGATGTCATGTGTACGATGACGACGTTCCACCGCACAAGGTCTCCTCTGGTACTTTTACTTTCGTCGGATAAATACGTCCGCACGGGGGAGAAGAGGAGGAGAAGCTGGTTTCCTAAAATCGGACGGCTGTCGCCACTGATCGTCAGAACCGTCAGGGCGAGAAACTTTCATCGAAAAGAACTTTCGTTACTTTCTTATCGGCTATCACTGACCACTCGAAACCTGTACCACGATGCCTGTAAATTTCTGACACGTGCTGGTCTCCAAAACAAACTTAATATACGTGTATTAAAAATTGGAAACTGACTTTTAACATCATCAGAGAATAGTAGCTGAATATCGGCTTTATTGATATTTATTATATAAATTATAAATTATAAATTATATAAAAATGTAAATTATAAAATTTATATAAAAATATAAATTATAAATTATATAAAAATTATATAAAAATATAAATTATAAATTATATAAAAATTATATAAAAATATAAATTATAAATTATATAAAAATAAATTATATAAAGAGAATAGTAGATGAATATTGCCTTTATTGATATTATATATATATATAAACAAGAGTATATATATATATATATATATAAAGTATAATAATGCAATAATAATTTTAATAAATTTTGGGCAAATATGTGGTGTCGTTACGACAACGACTGCAACTAGATATTCTGTGATGACTTTAGTATTGCAGCACTGGACTGTGGACGTATCTTGTTCAACCGAACTTGAGAGTGATAATTACACATGAATAAACTTTGCGTATATCTTGTAGAATCACAATTGGACATGAAAACTGTACTAGTTGAAAGTTACACCGAATTAATCGTTTCTAATAACCTGAGAATTAAACCATTTCTTCTTGAGAGTTGAACTGTTTTGTTAGATTTTGTTAGAACAACGCTGGTACAATCTAACCAATCACATCTAAAATGACGAGCCGTTTAATTGCTCTGCTATAGGTTCATCTAGAAATGGTAAATTAAAACATCGGTAAAAAACGATCGACGACAAACATAACAGACTTGCGGGTCAATCAACGTCTTGATCTACGTGATGTTTCTAAACGTTAATTGGAAATATTCAAAATAATGCCCAACGACTAAGTCGAAGCATTCAGAGCGCAGGAATGCTCAATTAATATGATTTTCCTTTGCATCACAGAATATTGTAACTTTCTCAGTCACGTTTCTATTCCCAACAGTATTATATTTCTCTCGAGAATTTTTACTTTTGCACAAGTTTTCTAACTTGGAATGCTGGATTACTGTGATCTTGCTTACCGCGGAACTGTAACTCGAAAACGGAATGACGAACAAAGTACGCACAGCACTTGACGAGAAGCTCAAGTTGCAAAGTTGCAAGCAAAAAGACATTTGACATTTACGATAACGTGTACATGGCCAACGATACTCTTCTCAGTGGCAAGATGCGCAACAGCAGTGGTCGACACGCACGATCGTGTGCGTGCCGATCGAAAGTGAAATCGCAGCAGAAGAAAGAAAAAGAAAAAAAAAAAATAAAAGAAAAGAGAAGAAAAGGTAACGCACGAAGGAGAAACATCGTCTTCTCTCGGCGCTCGATCTTTTTCTTCCCCCCCGGTTTCTTCTTTCGAGACGCTTACGCAACGTAGACAACGAGGAGAGTTTAATCGGCAATTTACGCGAGCTCTTCCGCGTCGATCCGACGTTACATATTTCGTAACCACGGTCCGTGTAACTTTTAACCATCGATCCGCTGCACCGATCCGCGGCTGGGCTAATTAAAGGCACCCCTCTCGCGCCGCGGCAATTAATCGTCCGGATCGCGCTTTCTTTTCTCGCCTCGTCTCGCTCCATCTCGAAATCCCTCCTCCTCGCTCGGACGAGATCGTCCTCTTTCGAACCAGCCTCTCCGAAATCGTTCGTTCCCGTTCATTGGTCTTCCTGCTACCGAACGCCGCTCACGCCCCGGGTGAAAGTTCCTAATCTGCAGAAAATGTAAAAGTCGGCCGATTTTTAAGCGATTTTTAAGTCAGAACTTCGCGAACGAGCGATATGTCTCGTCTTATCTTCGAGTGGTCTAGTCTAATCGCAGGGTCGAAGAAACATCTCGATTGCTGCGATCGTTCGTTTTCGTTCCGAAGTTCGGCTCGACTGGCGGCCAGACTCGAGAGAGTGAAAGTCCCCGCGTGCACGCGTGTCGAGTTTTTGGCATTGGGCGTTTGGATTGGAGGGCCTCGGTTGGTATCGAGGTCACCGGTGCCACCACTACGGCACCGCAACTTCGGTGGATCGCGTGGCCCGCACAACTCGGGCTGCCCCAAAAACTTTGGGCTGTGCGAAGCGTTCACTTCGGGGCTCCCGCGCGTTCCGATCGTCTCGCCGTCTCTTCCGGCCCGGTCCTTCGCTTCTTCGTCCACGATTCGACTCCGTTTGGTCGGCTCGCGAGTGAATCGTCCCGCAAGTTCGCCTCGCAAGTCTGAAAATCGCTCGCAGCGACGATGAATCGTGCAGTGACGTCGAGTACTCGGCGACGATCGTCGATTTTTCGGCCAAAGTGAACACGTGTGCCTCGAAGGATGGAACGAGTCCGCGTGAATCGATCGTCGAACGGACTGTTACGTGCGTTTAATCACGGGCGAAAGTGCGAACATTCGTGTGAACGAATCGATCGATGATCGTTGCCGCGATCCAGTGGCCCAGCGTGAAAGAGGATTGGATATTTCGATAGTAGAGCTTCGTCCTCTAGTGTAGTAGTATACCATGTGCGCGAAGATGAGTGTTCTACAAGGTCGTCACATAGGTAGGACTCTTGCTTTAAATCTTTCGTGAAAAAAAAATTCTGTTTTGTATCCGTATCGTTCAAGGGAAACCAATTAACAAAGTAGCTTAATCGAGATGTATAATGACACAACTTCAGGAGAACTAAACTATCCTTTGATATCAAGTTCTTTTTTTTTTTTTTTCTGCAAATCAGGGAGAAGCTTCGCGAAGCTTTAATTCCCGAGCTGCCAGTTTGTCCTCCGCAGGTCAATAACACTGCAACTGCGATTTCACAATTGCACGCTTCGCCAATTGCGAATCGTTGGTCGGAGGAGGCACGAGAACGATTCTCGTTTCCGCGGAGAACGGGGGACCAGAGTCGACTGGCTGGGGATCGGCATGCGATTTCGGTCTCGCGGTCGAGGAACGAGATATTAATTACGCAATCCACGACTTCGTTCTGTACACTTCGATCCCCCGAAAGTGGGTTACGAATCCAGTTGAGAAACTGGAAATTAATCGCCGCTCGAAGGCGGAAGCGGCCCGCGAAATTCGAACCCGAGATCGGCCCAAGATCCAGCGAGATCTCGTTGCGCAAACGAACGAAGAGTGTGGAACACTCGCGGTGCTCTTCGTAGCTTCGTAACGCGCCGACGTTTGCTCCAGATTGCAACAGCAGTCGGCAAGCAACTTCGTTGCACGTTCATGGCGTAACGAGTGAACTTCATGCGCGTTTTATACATACGCGTATAATATAATTTCAGCTAACGCGGTTTTTCACGGACTAGCTGGAATATTTCCAGTGGTGGCTTGCTGCTGTTTCGACACAACGCCGAACGCGCGCGTTGTGTTGCAACGTTCGGAAGCAGCTATGCGCTGATCCGACGATTCGCGTACGCTGAAACCAAAGGTTGGTTGGCCAAGAGTAGCGAAAAACTCTCTGAATGTGAGTTTTTCTTCGGAACGTGTCCACCGTCGATAAAAACATCAACAAGTTTCCTCGTGTGGGACCACGAAATTCGCGAGAATCGCTGTCGGCGATTACGCCTCGAAAATTCTCAGCTCGGGGCCGGCTGAGTAAGTAACGAAGGCGAGTAGGAACGAATTTCGACGTTTCCACTCGCCGCTCGTCGGACTTATGACACAACGCGGCAGAGCTTGCCGTAGGAAAAGTAAGGTAAGGCCAGTGGTATAATAGAAACTTTCACTGCGGAGGTTCAACGTACCGGTGGCTCTCCGACTCTCACTGGCCGTTCTCACTGGCTTGCCCGACTCACGAGCATCCGCGAGACACGATTCCTGTCGTGTCCCTCCTGCTCTCCAACTCTTCCTCCTTCCCTCTCTTACTCTCTTTCTTTCCTTCTTTCCTTCGTCCTCTTTCTGCTTCTCCTTCACTCTCTCGTTTTTTTTTTTTTTTTTTTTCTTTTCTCTCACGTCGTGCAACGTGCGCGTTACGATCCACGTAAGATCCACACATTAAGAGGGAATATTTATAACGTTGCTCCACCGTCTCGTGGAAACGTCGGAGAAATTTCTCGATGGATCTCTCGATGGTGCGTGAGTAAGCGGCCAACCCTTTGCCGCTCTGACTCTCCTTCGCTAGGAACAGCCAACCTAACTACCGATCTACCGGTGATACGTGCGTTCGAGAACGTTCCTACGCGATAATACCGTTTCCTTACTCCGGCTTGTCCGAGATAATGCGATATACGCTCGAGGAAGTCTCTCTCTCTCTCTGTCTGTCTTTTTTTCTACATCTACAAAGAAAGTTCGGCGAACCCAGTTCGATCGAGAATCGTGTTTTCGCAAAACAGTCGCCTTTCTTTAAGATGTTCATGACTGCAAAGAAGCGACAAACATTGAAAAGTGTAGAAGCTCTTCTTCAACTGTCGTTGTTGCATCGACATTCCCGTTTCCCTTGCCACGATAAGCTCGAAGGTGAACACGGGTTGAGAAACGAGTGTTCGCGCCCGCGAGTGCCCAGCTTGATAAGCGACGAGCCGCTGTTTCGAATAACGGCACCTCAATGGGTCGGTGATAAAGCACGCGTGAAGCTCGGCGCTCGATTTTTCACACGTTCGACTCCTCCCGCGTTCCACGAACGACTCTGCAAATAATTTCTGCTGGCTGCTAGACTTCTTAGGGAAAACATTCTGTTAGGTCTGTCCTGCGAGCAAGTAATTTTCAACGACAGTCTCGAAATTCATTTCAGCCACGATATTAATTAATCGATCAATGCCAAGATTCATATCCCCGTTTCTCATTCTTCTCATTTTTCTCCGCAAATTTCGGTGTAGCACATTTCGCGCCAGCTCGCCGACTCCGATTTCCTGGTTCGTTCGAAGGCAGCCGAACGTTGTTTCGTCCGCGACTCATTACCATTGTCAAGAATTCGTTTCCTCGTCGTGGCACGAAACGCGAGAGAGAACCAATCGCGTTTCGTTGGCCAGGATATTTTGCTCGAAGGAGAGAAAGAGCAACAGAGTCCCCCACCTCCCACGGGACAGGAGAAACAAAGAGCCGAGAGTCAGACCGGCGGATCGAGTGGGAGGGGAGCGGTGGATCTAGGATGTCATGGCGTGGGAGAGTCACTTTCACCGTCAGCGGCCCCTAGCAGCCCCGTTCAAATCTAGCCGTGGCACATGAAATTACGCCGGTTTCTGTTTCGCTGGATTTCGCGACGATGTTACCCGCTCCGTGCTCTCTTGCACGATGGGAATCGAGCAAGGTTTCCTAGTTGGAGACGCCTCGACCATGCTTTGACCATGTTTCTATCGTTTGCAACAGTAGGGAGCGAATTAAACGAATGAAAGAAGCTGCGTCGTGTTTTATTTGAATTTACAAACCTCGAGACAAATTTGCAAACCTTTCCGTTGACATATTTAACGGAATTTATGTACATTTGTAAATTCGTAATTCATACATTTGAACACATTTGCAAACTTAATTGAAGAACGCGTTGTTGCGATGCAATTTTGCAAGCCGGTGATTTCCACTTACCGAGGCGAAGCGTCGCGAGATCAATTGGCAACAGCGCGTTAAATCCCAGAATTGTTGTTCTCAATTCTTCCATCTTAACTTGTATCTCCTCGGTACGTCTCTGTTTACCTCTCGAAGCGTTATGCAAATCAACGAACGCTTTGAAATTCAAATTTCCATGTGTGTATGTACGGCACAGTCTATTTTGAGTCATTGGTGGGCGATTGAATTTTTTTTGTAAAATCTCCCATATCGATGTGCACTTCATTCAGCCGCCGCGCAATGAATTACGCAACTTCGCTTCCTGTTGAGCGATTACGTTCCTGCGTTACGACCGCCAGGAAACGGATCGACGAAAATAATTACACCGGTTTACACGGCAACGCCGGCGAGGAAATATCGACGATAAGTGAGAGAGAAACTGTAACACGCGATCGCTGCGAGATCGATCGAAAAAGCATTTTTACTTTCCTGTTATGTAAAACGAAATTTCTAACCTTTCATTTGGTTACGTAAGCGGCGTGCCACGGGCAGGCTAAAACGTTACGCGCGCGCGTGCAAATATTGTTGCATGCATGTTTTAATCAAGGGGGGGGGGGGGGGGGGAGGAACAAACTTTGAACAAAGACAAGCAGGAACTTTGAAAATATTTCGGGCATGAACGCGATATTTAATTACGAGTTATTCAACTTTCGGTCGCGTGCAGAAATAACGAACGGCGCGACAAATAGAGAATGACTTTAATAATAGCAAAAGTGAGCGTCGTCTTGCAACTTGGTGGTCTTCACGTCTTTCAATGTCATTGACGTCGTTAATTTTGTCACGAAGTCAAAAATCCTGGCTTCTGGCGCCAAATTTTTCTCAAGCATTGTTGAATCGTCGATCATCGATCCCGCGAATTGTCGGAATAGAACTAATAACGTGTTACACAACTTTCCAATTATCGAGCGGACTTGCCCACCGTTCAATTAAAAACCGCGTGGTGGCGACGAAGGAAAAGCATCGGCGAGAGAAAAGAAGAAAAAGAACGATATACACGTGTGTATGTGTGTGTGTGTGTGTGTGTGTGTGTGAAAAGCTCTAGCGATCCCTCTTCCTCCTTGCGACAGCGTCGCGTTTAATGAAGCAAATACCACGAGTATCGGGGTGAAGCGCGAACCTCGAAAAAGCTTGGCCGAGATAGCGAGAACTTGCGTGGCTTTGAGCCCCGGCAGAGAGCCGCGGACACACAAGCGACGTGTGTGTGTGTGTGTGTGCACGGCTCGCGTGTACACAACACAAGATCGCCGGCGGCCTCTCAAGAAGAGACCGTAGGTTAGTGCATTGGCTGCACTTTCCGTCTCGGTGTGTGCATGTGCACGCCACAGTGGCGGCAGCTGCCGGTCGTGTGCATGCATTGGTTACGCAAGAATAGTAGCGTGTGTGAGACTGCTGACCTACATACGCCAGGGAGCAAGGACCCCGCTGCACCACCACCTATACCCGGTTTAGTGCCGCTCGCGGCGAGTGTGTGTGTGTATGTGTGTGTGGTACGCGCGCGCCGGCGCACCCGCGCACCGTGGATGCGCCTTCGTCCGTGTGGACGGTGCATGTGAACGCCATCTGGCGTCGTGCACGCTCACCACGCACACACTCGCCCACGTGGTTGGTTGTGAAGCTGGCTTAAAGCCCCGTTCGCACACTCGCGACCTGCGCCGCAACGTCACCGATTCTTTTCGATTCCGCGTATTCCTAGTTTTAGTTTTCCTTTCCTCTCTACGTGATCTCAAAACGTCGATTTCAACCTTCGAAACCTTACGCACGCGTGCTTCAGTCGCCATTTAGATCAGGGCTTTTCCAACTTTTCCCCTCCCTTGCTCGAGCAAATATTTTCGCGACCCTGGATATATATATATAAAGTAGGAATACGAGTCGAAACATTTGCCGATGACAAATAAGGAATGAAAATTTACTCGAAAACAATTCTTTGGCATACGCACAAACATAATTTCACCATGCATTAAGGACAAAGTCAAATATTCGTATCAGTCTTCCAGTTTTCCTAAGATTTCTGCCAAAGTTTAATTACGCCTAATAACCCAACTCACACTTTCAGAAGCCCTGATTTGGATCACGCGTGAACTAATCGAAACGTGCAATAAGTTCGCGTCGATCGGTGCATCAGGTATCCAACTCAATAATAATACTCCTTGCAGATAATGATAAATCGCTGCTCTTACGTTCATTGCCAGTAAAAACGAGAATTTTACGGCTTCACGTGAGAGAGGTACTCCGTGACACGCTGTGGATCGTTTTGATAAACCCGATGTCGCCTAGAGTCGTGTAAACACGATTTTTTCGTCCGCGATCGTTAATCGACGAATAATCGGATGCTGGCAGGTGATTTCTCTTGGCAGAACAGGTGTAAGGCATCAAAAAAAAAAAAAAATGATGCTCAATCACGTCGATGCAATTCATTTTTACGAACGTTCCTGACATTTGGAATAGGAGATCTGCCAGATAGGGATTAGGCGTTAGCGCAAGTACACGTGTACTCTGCTGTCGCATGCCAACCGAGCGATTGCGCAACAGTTTCATTAAAAATGTTTATTAGGTTACTCTTCAAGCGACGTCTGCGCGTGACGTAAGAGGTACGTTTGAGCCTCGTTTGAGAGACGACACACGGAACATCGCTGCCGCGTGAGACTTATCCGCGGAGGATTTTCATTTACCCTTCGCGTCGCCTGTTCCCGTCTAAATTTACAGACGCTCGATACCGATCGTGCGCGACCTCTGGCTCGCAACCAAGCCGCGTTTCCTACGCTCGGGCTCCGGCGAATAATCGCGTGTCGCTGATGAATCGCGGCGAAGGAACTTTCTCTGTCGCGTCAAGAGGTACTCTTTCTTTGCAGTAGCCAGCAATTTCTCCGATCCGCGACTCCGAGATTCGTAGAATCGAGCCGCGATTTCACGCCGTGAATCGCGGGACGATACGATCGATCGTGAATACCGAGGGGACGAGGTGTACGAATTGGTTCGCGGGAAAAAACAAAAGGAAGAAAACGAAATAACTCGATTACGAGCGCAAACAGGCGTGGAGATTAGACGCGAAGGCGTGCAAGTGCGCCTAATCGCGTTTCGCGCGGATGGAGCGGCAGTGGATGTTCAAGAGCGCGGCAATTTAACGCAGAATATCGATCCCTCCACCCTCCCACAGTTATCTGCCGTTTTCCGTTTCGTCGGTGCGGACTCGATTATAGGAATTAGCCGAAACACGAGCAAACGCGGGGAAAATCCCACTAGGAAGTGGAGAAAGCAAGCACCCTGGCCCAAAAGTGCCAGAAAACATAGGGAAATCGCTTCGTTGTTACTTACGATACTCTATAATTATGCGGCGAAACTACGCTCTCTACAAATATATAAATATAATAGTATATAACTTATACTTAGTATATACTGTAATAGTATCATATATTATATGTATAATATATAATATATAAATATAATTATAAAAAATATATAATATATGAATATAAATATAAATATAATTATAAAATATATAATATATAAATATAAATATAAATATAATTATAAAAATATATAATATATGTGAATATAAATATAAATATAATTATAAATAAAATTATAAAAATATATAATATATAAATATGAATATAAATATAATTATATAAATATAAATATGAATATAATTATAAAAATATATAATATATAAATATAATTAGTAATAATATATATAATATAAATAAAAATATAACCCCCCTTAACGCAAACTAGGCATAATATCGAAATTTACATTAATTTCGTTTAAACAAACTTTGGATAAATTAATATTTTTCGAAATTGAAAGAATGAATAAATTAAAGCTTCTTTAATTATACAGCTTATTAATATCATTATGAGAAATCGTAACGACAGCAGTTTTCGAGCTGAGAAACACTCTGTGAGCCATTATAGCGGCATTCCAGTGGCCAAGGAGGTTAAAAACGAATATTATTCTTTATATTCTTGACGCGTGTCTACGTCGTTTGCCACTGAAAGTGCAATATTTCCAGAATGTTTGCCGGGCAAACGAGGTTTCCGCGAGTTTATCGATAGATCGGCATCGAATCACATCTTTATGCGCCGCATAAGATACTCACAATGCAACGATCCAATTGTACGCTATTAGCTAAAGAGGGGTTAATGGCGAACTATGCGTTCGTCCGTATCAGCACGCATCTATCTACGTTCGCATTGCAATAGGCCGTTCTCCTTGCGATAGCCGGCAAGCGAGATGACTTCCAAAACGTTGATCAAGAGGATCTACCAGTCCGCGTTCTCGTACGAGCCACCAAAAGGGAAAGCCATAGTCTTTGAACCGTCGTATCGAGCAACATGCACGTGAAACAACGAGAAAGTTGCTCCTCACGTGACGTAACCTTCGTAACACTTGTCGCTGGTATCGAAAGCAGAAGAATTTTTTGGCGCCTTCGCGACAATATCGACGAAGCTCGCGAATGTACATTAAATTAAATTAAGTTCCACTTCCAGTAGCGAAAGTTACATTCGCGAGAATCGCGTAGAGAGATGTAACGGTCCGCGTTATAATAATAATAAGACGGAGTTGCGAACGTCCGAGCAACGTCGCTGCTTCAAATGACGCACGCGAAAGCTCCACTCGCGCAGGTTGACTTAATGAAGATGCTTCTCACTGCAAACGATCCTTTCGCTCTCTCTGTCTCGCTGTCTCTGTATTCTTCGATTTCTTTTTCTTTTTTTTTTTTTTTTTTGTAAAATGTTCAACACACGCTCGAGGCTAATTCTCTTTCTCTCTGTTTGATTTGCAGGAATTATGACCCTTACGAGCAGCCCGTGTGAGCTAGACAACATGAGCTTGTTTCAAGACCTCAAGTTGAAAAGGAGGAAGGTCGACTCCCGATGTAGTAGCGACGGTAAGAAATCATTTCTCCCTTTCCTTTTCTCTCTCGTTTCAACGACATCCATCCACCTACCCTTCCACCCTTTCTTCCCTCGCATCGCGCGCGAAAAACGATTTTTATCCCCCATTCGCGACGTGTCCCTTCGTACTTCATCGACTCGAGCTCTTACTAATAATACTCCCCTTTCATTTTTCAAACGATCAACATCCGAAGACCATGGTCTAATTTCATGTTTAATTGCATACAGCGTCGGATAGCGTTTCGTCGATAGGCAAAACGACAGTGTGGGAACAGCTTGTGCTTTCGTTTTCATCAGCGATCGTTCATCCCTGTCCGGGAAGTCGTTGTCACGAGAATTTCGAGAAATTCCTGAATCGTTGTCGGCGTTGCCCTAGATGTCTTTGACTCTGAAAGGTGTAGAGCGAGTCGGGGAGTGAAGGCTCGCTTTTTTTTGTAAAGAATTCTTACATCTTGAATGTAATCGATATTATAAAAAAAAAAAATGTATATATTTTTATAACGTTACAAACAGAGAGTTGAAAAATAATCGTAGATTTACAGAAACAAAAGAAATATTCATGATGGGTCAACAAAAACCTAAAACACTGGGCCATTTAATAGTTCGTGAGTGATAACTCATTTGTTTATTTTTATAACGATACGATAATCGCTAAACATTATATCAATACAGGAAGTATTCCAAAAAAGTGTATACCTTTTTTGGTAAAATGTTAGTAAATTATAGCTTAAAGGATGATGCAAGAAATGTTTGAGAATAATCAATTACACGCATTATGCATAACTTTAAATGAAAACGAGCAAGAAAAACGGTTAATACGATCAAGATTTTTCATAACGATACGACAATACATATCTCATTATAGAAGTGTAACCATAACCTCTAAACATTGCGTCAACACATTGTATTCCGATAATTTGATTATCTTTTTGGTAAAGTGTTGGTAAAATTATAGTTTAAAGGATGATGCGGGAATAAATTTTTGAGAATATTCAATCGTACACAACGTCAAATGAAAATGAACGATGAAGAACGATTAAAGTGGCTTGTGATCGAAATATAATACGCCACATTGAAAAACTGAAAATTGAAATTTGACAAACTGTATAATGAGATCGAGCCATAATGAATCTCACTCGAATCTTACCCTACGTTCGACGATGGTGGAAAGCCGAGCCCGAACGAATGTCAGAATTGGCAAGGTTAAAAGCGACTCGTAAATCTCCAATTGTCGAGCGGCGATCGTTAATTATAAAACGAGCAAAACAATATCGTATCGAGATTTCAACAGCTGTCGCAATCGTGTCTTTGAGAGAGATCGTATATCATTGTCTGACCAAAGCTCAGCGAGCGAGCGAGCGAGCGAGCAAGCGCACTTTTCTCGTTGAGAATATCCAGAACGAGTCATGAAAGTGGCCGTAGCGCAACGATCTAATGATTAGTTACCGCCCATAATGGCATATTCGATAGCCTCGATTTGTCACAACGTGCGTTTTCATACGTCGCGCTGTACAAAACGCCGTGTATAAAACGTGTGTATTTAATCCCTGGCTTTCGCTTTGGAAAATTATGAAAACGAGATTCGGCGATAGTTACGGGGGAAGCGTAAGAATTTTCGGATCGAGCCACCGCCGATCTTGGTGGTGGAGAAGATCTATCGCGCCTCTTTACAAAATGGACAAACAAAGTTTTTTGGATCGGCTCCAATGCAACCCATTGATCTTGCAACAAAATAGACGCGAGTTATTCAAATAATGGTGTCGACAAAGTTCACTCAGTGTTTTCGTTGCGCGGCACGCCGGTCGAGCTGCATAATTTTATCACGCATACCTCGTCTGAAGGACTTGGAGGCACCTTCGTCTCGAAATACAACCGCGTTTTCTAAAATAGTCAATTTTTTCTTTTTCTGTAACAGCCGTTTCGTTTATTCGCCGTGTATATTTTTAATCGCGGAGATAAAAATAAGGTGACAACGCGACGACGAAATTCATCTTCACCTTTAGACCAACGGCTTTCCAATTCGATCGCCCGGTGACAAACGATCTTCGCTCGACAAGTATTTAACAGCCAAGAGCGGAAATGCAAAACTAAAGTGAATCGACAGACCAAACCAACCACCGAGAAGAAAGAGAAAAAGAAATCAATAACCTTGACATAACGATAAACGGACATCGGGCAACAAGAGTGTCGACTTACCATCCCCCCCCCCTCCCCCTCCCCTCTCGAATTACCGACGCTCTTGATCTCTAACACCTATAACGTCCATCGCCATAAATACCCTATCCTATATATTCTTCCTGAAGATGCTCGCGTCCGGTTAGGTTCACCCTCGTGGACCCGTGCGTCGTATCGGAGAGTCCCGACTATGCACATCGAGTCCCGAACGCGGGTTTTTGTGTGATCGGTTAAGAGGGATCGGTTACCCCGTGGGGGTAGTTCAGACGTCAATGTGCTGCGAGGATGGGGGAAGGTAAGTTGGGAAAGAGAGGGGGTGGCGGTCGCCGGCGGCGTTGCAGCGTTGAGTATCAACCCACGCGGTTTTCCCGGACATGCACCGCTAGTTCGGCTTCGTCTGAACTCGTGCGAGCATGCGAAACAATCTTTCTTCCTTCGTCGTCGTCTCTCTCTTTCTCTCTTTCTCTCGCACCGTAGAAAATTTACCGAAATTATCGACGAAGCAAGGAGAATAGAGAACGATCGATCGTTCGCCTCTTCGGCGGCGAAAGGAATCAGCAGCCTGCGGACGTGTCGGTTAGGCTGCATCGATTTTTCAAACCGTGGGTCCGAGAACGTAACCGATACCAATGACCCTCGACCTACCGGCGATTAAAGGTCAGAGACTGGCCGTTGGCGGGAAGCCGAATCGATGGTAACGACGGTGAACCTGGATTGTTATTATGTCGGAAATAACGTCGATCGGAAGGGACGCGAGAGAGAACGCGCGCAGTCTCGCTCGTCCCACGATTCCCGGCGGCACGCGCTTTTTCTCTTTCTCTCTCTCTATCTCTATCTCTCTCTCTCTCTCTCTCTCAACCGTTGAGAGTAGACAGTAGTAGTTTTGTTCGCAAGATGACAGACGAACGAACCAGTTCCCCGTGTTCCGGGATCGAGCCGAGCGAGCCGCGCGTCTCCGAGAATCATTGATCCTTCGCCGCGAGCGGGGCCACGCGCGAGCAACGTCATACGCGGAGGAGAACGTGCGACGCAGTTGCACGGTGACGTGTGCCGACCGGAACGACGTAGTGCTTTACGAACGTAACAATATGGAAAGATTACACGGACGAGCGATCTGACAACTGGATCTAACCCGAGAGGTTCGCCGGGAACGAAGGAACGATCGACATCGCGTAATTAACGACACGTTTGATCAATGATTTTTTTCTTTTTACTGCGCGCGTGAATGTGCCGCGGCCAACTTGTTGCGGATTCTGGCTGGACGAAGTCAACAAGACACTCCACGACGCTTGGCTCTTCTCCTGTTTCGTTTCTTTTTTATTTTTCTCCGCTCTCGTTCTCTGCACTGGGGTGGAAGAAGACTCGACGTGACAGGGAATCAAGCAACGAGACAACAACTGTCGGATGATTTTTTTCAATGCTCGTGGTGGCAACCGCGAGCGGTGCCGCGTGAAGAAGATCGATGACTTCGGCCGCCGTCTGATCAATGACACGCTGTGTTACTTGCAGCTACGTCCCTCACGTGTTGTAAACGTTACGCGAACACCAATCCTTTCACGAACTTGCGAGAGAGTATGCGATCGAACGTATTTCACGCGTCTTGAACAGGAATTAACAATTTGTATACTTCGTTTGATAAAGGTTCGATTTTTCTTTTTCATTGTTGACAAGTGAGATCGAAAGTAACGAATGATCGAAGAATCAATCGCTGCAGAAACGTCAGACTTACCAGCGACCAATCGGTGAAGAGAATTGTACTTGACAAAGATCTCGAATTGTTCGACAGACAGAGAAAAGACATTACATGGAGAACATGAACGCCTACGGTGTCGGGACAATGAGTTCACCGCTGAAGAACAACCTGCTGCTCGCATCTTTCGATTTCCATCGCCAGATGGAAAATTGGAACTCACTGGACGTGGATCTGAGAATGCTTCAACGAACATCGTTCAACAACTTCCCGTCGTATTCCTATCTGTACCACCCATATTACGGTGCTTTCTCCGCGTCAGCCTATCGAAATTACCTCGACTTTCGTCATTTCTTCAGATCTCATCTGACAATGGCCCCGTACGCGATGACGAACCATCGATACTGCTGCTACGATTCGATGAATCGTTGCTCAATATTCGGTAATTCCGACTTTGAGCCGCTATGGTGAAGAGGAAATTTTAATTTTAATCTGTTTAAATTGGCTTTCGTCAAATCAAGTGGCTTTTGTCTCACGAATGCGTACCTATCATTAATATACTACCGGCTACCGTTGAAATTGCCGAGTAAAATCGTATTGTATCGGTTGTGTTCTAAGAGTCAAGCACGAGATCGTTCATTCGAACATCACACGATCATTTTCGTCGGTTTGATTAATCTCGTCGATGATGAATGAACTTCTCTGGCCGTCTCCTACGATTACGCGACACGATTACGTGATCAGAATCGAAACGAAACGATCGAAGGCGTAATTGAATGACCAAGAGGGGGGAGGGAGGGGCGGAAGAAATCGATTCCAAGCGATTCGAGGAAAGAAAAGTATCGAAACGAGAGGAGGGCGAATGAGAGACGAATGTAAACGAATGATCCGCGAGAGAACTGATATTCACGCAGCTCGGTCTATTAATAGATCGGTGGAAACTGGTAGTACCTAGGTAGTACCTACAATCACAGCTCGGCCTTGTCAACTGCATTCCTTCCTTGACCTACACGAGCGGCGGTAGTGTCCCCACATCCTTTTCACTAGATCCGAGCGCGCTCCGAACGAGTATTACACTTTCGTGTCGCTCGTGTAAATTGCTCTCGCCGCGAAATATCCTTGGAAGCCGCGCGCGCGTGCAATTACGGATGCCTCTCCTCGCACCCTGGGGCTCGCACGCTGCGGTGGGGAAACGATCGCGCGTCTGAACAATCTCGAAGTGGTACCACCGAGTCCCTAGCCTTCGCTGAATCTCGCGTTAAACGACAGGAGATATACATACACTGCCACTGTTAGATAGCCTCGAGACACTTTTTCTTTTTTTTCGTTCCGACGTGTTCGGAGGATTTGAACCTGAAATCGATTGACCGTGCGAAAAGGAAAAGCAGAGAGGATAGTGTGGATATACTTGATAAAAATCCATGATAAAATATATACTGGGTATATTGGGTTTGTTCTCGTGAGAAACAAAAACTCTGGTAAAATTGTTTGACCATTTGTTGAAATTTATCGTTAACTTTGTTAATGTTTTAAC
The DNA here is from genome assembly GCF_011392965.1 of Frieseomelitta varia. NCBI lineage: Eukaryota > Metazoa > Arthropoda > Insecta > Hymenoptera > Apidae > Frieseomelitta > Frieseomelitta varia. Next base: position 1,928,505 of record NW_025109550.1, read on the forward strand.
GAGGTTAATGATACACTTTAACGAATGGTTAAACAAGAGTTTTGTATCTCAATAGATCCAGACAATAAAGACACAGTAGAAAAGAAAAAGCAGAACAGGATATCGTAAGATATGGAATTCCATTTTCACCAATAACGTGCCACAAACTCAGTCGGTTGGTACATGGAGGGTGATTCACGTAACTTGTACACGTGAAATAATACTTTTAAATTAATGCGTCTAATGAAGAATTGTTTAATACAAAAGTTGTATGGTTCTAAGGGAAACGAAATATGGCGTATGAATTTTGGTTTCGAAAATTCCAAGGTCATAAATCGGAAAAACATTAAATTCCAAGTAAAAGAGTTTTAGGTTACTTTTGTCTCACGTAAACCTATTTTATGATAATTTGATCATCAACGTCCATGGAACATAACGTGTGGCAAGCAAATAATCCTAATGCTTTATGCAGTTTTCATCCTCGAGACAAATGATCGTCAAATATCTCCTTAACCACTAGATTTACAACCAAAATGAATTTCGAAATGCATAAAACATTGCTACGCCATATTTTCCAACCCTTGAAACCATGCTACTTTTGTATCACACAATTTTTCATTGGACGCATAATTTAAAAGTTATTTCAGGTGTGCAAGTTACGTGAATATCACCCTGTACAACAGGTATAAAACGTGAACGAAGAGTAAGAGAAACAAGAAGAAAGAGACGAGCAAAGCGAATAAAAGAAGATTCGATACGATTTCTAAACAGACACGAGCAACAAACTACGACACGCGTCTTTCGAAACGCATCTGTCAACGTTATAAAGCCTGCGGATTGACAGGCCACCGTGATAAGTGCTATTAATCAACGTGATGGACCACCATGCTTATGCACGATGATTAATAACATTTTCATGCCGGCTGGAAACACCGAAGACCAAACCCATTAACGCGAAACATCGGAGTTTGAGACTTGGGTTACGCTTACGATCGTAAGTCGAGCCCGAATAGTTTAACCAGTTCGAGCGAACGAATAAGAAGAAGAAGAAGAAGGAGAAGAATCTCATCTCGCGTAACTTTCATAATCCCGTGCGAATCGCCAGGCTGCAATAATTGTTATTAATGCCCGGTGAAACGCGGTTGCTCAACCACGCAAGAATAGTAATGAACAATACGTTACGCGTTACGTATTACGAGGTGTCAAAACAGAATGCAGCTAACGTGTTCATCTCTATTAGGCTAGGCTCGGATCGGTACAGAGATTACTCGCAGCCAGACATAGGTGAATCTTTCGTTCGACGATTTACGCCTCGTAGTTTAGAAGACGTTTGAACGCAAATCGAGTTTACACCAGCAAAGGTCACATATCCCGGTCGATTTTCATCCCGTTTTCTTTTCTCTCGTGCAGTTGTCCAAGATAACTCGGCCCCTCATGGTCGTCGAGGTCTCTCAATTTCCACGATTCCTTCCTTCACGTTCCGAGATTCGCATAGTTGGTTGTTGGTTCGCTGACGAGATTTCGGTTAGGAAATTTCGCCCTTCATCACACGATCGCCTCATCGTCACGATCATCGCACGAAAACGAGCGAAACAGAAAAGAAAAGAAAAGAAAAAAAAAAAAAGAAATGAAAGGCAGTCCATAGTCACGTGTACACGACACGCGTACTAGGACTAATCTCACGCTTCATCCACCGTTCGTAATCGCGGCCTTCCCAAGGTAAACGGTGATGCAAAATATTCCATCGAGTATAAACGTGAGACCAACGCCTTATTTCTCAGACTCCCCGGTATCCCTTGGATCAGCAGGCTCGCCGCTCGGGATCCAGCCGGCGGACGCTCCTTCACCCATAAACTTTCCTGCTCCAGGGGAGAGCATGGCCGACACCTCGACCCTGTCGCCGGAGGCTAACATGCCGAGCTCGCCGGGCTGCCCCGTGGTCAAAGTGAAAAGCGAGTATCTGCTAGGCATCCCGAGTCCAGGGACACCGCGAGACCCTCTTCGCGGGACCGGGGCGGCAAGTGGCTTGGAGGCTCGTGATACAACATGTCCGGACCGTGCGTCGCCCGATTCAGTCTTCCCGGATGCCACTTCGATGGTCAGCTACCGAGTCGTCGAAGAACAACAGCAGCAACAACAACAGCAGCAACAGCAACAGCAGCAGCAGCAGCAGCACTATCAACAGCAGCAGCAGCAACAGCAGCAGCAACAACAGCAACAACAGCAGCAGCAGCAGCAGCAACAACAACAACAGCAGCAGCAGCAGCAGCAGCATCAACAACAACGTTCCGGTACACCGGTACCAACCAGACTGTCGCCTTACTCGCCGATGCAAGCGGTCTCGACGACTCCGATGCCCCAGGAAGCGACTTCGAGGAGCGACAGCCCCGACAAGGGTGACTTATCGTCGGCGCAGACCAAGGAGGAGTCGGACAACTCGGTTTTCGACGGAGGAGGTGGCGGTGGCAGCGGCGGTGGCGGTCGTTCGGAGACCTCCAGTCAACCTAGTCACCGGAGCAGCCCGTCTTCTCAATACAGCCCTAGCCAGAGTATGAGCCCTAGCGCGAGTAGCACGCACGTTAGCCAACAACAGCAGACGCCGCAAACGCCGTCGCTCAGACCGCGGGTGCCCTCGGTGCCGCCTCACCTTCTGGCTCATCATCAATTTTGGTCGCAGAACAACGGTATACAGGGATTCGCCACGCAAAGGCTACTGAACGGGGTCATCAGCAGCGCCGTTAATTACGGGCAGAACGTGGCGGTCGCGTCCACTAGCAGCGGCACGAGTCTGAGCAGTAACACAGGGAGCAGCGGGAATGGGGCAACTTCCACGAGCACAGGGGCAACCAGTACGGCTTCCTCGTGTAAGTCCCTAGTTTCTTTCAAACGTCTCTTTGGCCTTTTCGTTTGCGCTTTACTTTGCCAAATATTAATTGTTCTTCCCCCCCCCCCCCCACTCGTCTTTGGCCAGTAATTTTCCCAAAATTTATGCAAAAAAATTTCACTTGCTTCCAGGCGAAACGATGAAACCACCGGCGCAAAGGCCCGCGCCAGCGCCCCCGAGACCACCTCCCACCGTGATCATGGGCGAGATCGGTGGTGTCCGAACGATGATATGGTCGGCACCACCGTTGGACCCCGTACCACCGCCGGCGGCCTCGTGGACAACCACGGCCGCCGCGGCCTCCTGTTCCTCCTCGGAAGAGTCGGCTGCCCAGCTACTCTTGAACCTCGGCCAGGAGTCCAGGGGCAAGCCGCCCTCCGTCTCCTATTCTTCCGGCCCGCCCCTCAACATGGAGAGGTTATGGGCCGGCGACATGACGCAGTTACCGGCCGCGCAACAGATGCAGGCGCTCAACTTGACGGCTTCCGGGTCCGGGCAAACGTGGGAAAGGAACGGAGGGGTGATCAAGTCCGAGACGGCGTCGCAGTCGATGTCGGTCGCACCACCCGCGCCGCCGATGCCGCCTCAGGAGCACGAGGAGGACGAAACGCCTATGATATGTATGATTTGCGAGGACAAGGCTACCGGTTTGCACTACGGCATCATCACGTGTGAGGGGTGAGTAACTACTACGCTTGAACATTCTCTTAATACGCTCGAGTTGGCTGAGCTACGGTTATTTCACAATTTTCACAATTTTCGAAAGTGTCGGTGGTACCCGTGAGTAACGTCGTTTTTTCGATGTTACTGCGCAAAATTTTATTTCGTTTCAGAGTTAATGTCGTTTTAATCTATGACATAATTTATATTAAATTATATTATATCAAATTAATTAACATTGAACAAATCAAACTTGACCGTTACGTATGGTACAGCTTCAAGTGCGTGACAACGCTCTTTCTTCTTTCCCTTCTTCTTTTTTTTTTTTTTTTCTTTTAGCAATACGTTGGATTGGAAGTATTCATTAGTAAAATTAAAAAGCTATTTTCGACTAACTAAAACTAAACTCGACGTCGTTCCCAAAGATCTGAGGATGCCATTTAATGTAAAGTAGCTTGGAAATATCAGGAGCAGAGGCTTGATAGAATTATATCATAGATATCGTTGATAGATTATATTTCGTGGCAAATCCTTCGACGAGGTTGCTGGCGACGCATTCGAACACGAGAGGACCGAGGCGTGATGATCAAATTAGTTGTCTGCACAAAACTAGCGCGTCTAGTTGCACATCTCTGTACCTTTCGGCGACGTGTTGGCTCGGGTCAGCTGTTCGGGCGATCCGCTTAATTAGAGATAATTACGCGGAACTACGTATATACCTACGAAAGTTAGGCTCGCACTAGTCACTGAGTGCTGAGGGTGCCTTACGGCGAACTCTGACATTTAGCTGTCCTCCACCGAACTTCCACCTGCGTTCTAACGTTCGCAGAAACAGAGAGAAATATATATATATATCGTTCCCAGTGTCTACGAGGTCACTGTGTCACGCTTCAAGTATGAATACAGACGGATAATCCTTCTATACCGTGCTATACACGTGTCATCAAGTTTTTCATTGTTTCCCCTCTTGCTGTACGGCCGACGCTCGGCAACTCTTCATTTTGACTTTGCACCGGCCTCTACTCGTCGATTCTAGCCCGTCCGTCCTAGGCTAGGCTATCGATCCGCCCGAGCCGAATGCTTTCGTTGATTAAAAATATTTTTTGCCCGAACCGAGAAATACTTACAACGACACTTTTGCAATTATCATACACTTGATATGATAACTTGAACGATTTGGAGAATGACCTTTTCATTGTCTTTTCTTCTTCTTTTTTTTTTTTTCTTCTTAAGTGAATCGAGACGTCGTTGTCTTTGTTTTACGGTGTCTGAACCGCATTTTCAAGGTGAAACGGAAAGTGTATCTCAAGGTACGTCCCATTCTAATATATCCTGCCACGCGGCTGATTAGTCCCCGAGGTTAAAATACAAGGTATCGTTGCGTCGCTTTTACGCTTGTTTATTCAATGTCCGCCGGCAAATCCGACAAATTAGTTGGAAAAAGTCGACGAGCCGAGCTCCCCCGTGCATCCCCCGTGCTCGTAGTCGTAATTCTACGAGCATGAATCTTTAATCGGTTTCTAGTTTCAATATCCCAGCCCTCGAGAAGCAAAGGGAAACTTTGGAACTCAATTCGTTGGACGGAAAGAAAAAACACTTGACGACTGATCGTAAAGTACTCTCTCTCTCTCTCTCTCTCTCTCTGTACTTTACTTCTGAGTTTTCAGAAAACTCATTTTCGTGAGAAAAATTTCCGAAACAAGCGAGACGAATCTACACTGATCGTAAAGTACTCTCTCTCTCTCTCTCTTTCTCTCTCTCTCTACTTTACTTCTGAGTTTTCAGAAAACTCATTTTCGTGAGAAAAATTTCCGAAACAAGCGAGACGAATCTACACGTTGAAGAAACAGTCAGACAGATTTTTATCACTCGTTAAAATATATTCGAAGAGTGGACAACGATAATTTGTCGTGATAAGCCTAACTTTCCATGCAGATTCGTAGGAAATAAGATTTTTCTATAAACGTGTGCAATGTGTGCGCAGGTGTAAAGGTTTCTTCAAAAGGACTGTGCAAAATAGGCGAGTGTACACGTGCGTGGCAGAGGGTGGTTGCGAAATCACGAAGGCCCAGAGGAACAGGTGTCAGTACTGTCGTTTCAAAAAGTGCATTGAACAGGGTATGGTCCTTCAGGCGGTTCGAGAGGATCGAATGCCTGGGGGAAGGAATTCTGGTGCTGTGTATAACCTTTACAAGGTTAGTATCAAACCCGATATCTTCGTAATCTTCGTCCTAATAACTGACATAAACAGCGAAAGTGAATTAAGTAGCGCTGTGCTACGATATCATCGCGTTAATTGTCAAAGTAATTGGAAAAAAAAGAAGATTAAAAGTCAATATCAATGTTCTTAGTCAAACGTCATTATACATGTTAATACATTGATGTTAATAATACTGTTAATAAAAGTAATGAAATTAATTGCAAATTTACGCGTTTTTTGAATAAAGAATTATTGGAATTAACGTTGTTAACAGCTTCAGTATCAAAAATTGAAAATAATCTAATTTGAAAAGATGGTGTGAAAAATATAGGTGAATATATTTTTTTTTTTTTGTTTATGATTTCAATTATTTAAATTGTAAATAATTAAAGAAACGTTAAATATTAATAAAAATTAAATATAGAATTGTATATACTGTAATAATATTAATGGTAATATAGATTTTGAAACTGAATTGGAGCTACATTCACAAATGACTTGTTCTTCTAAATCTGTGATTTCAATTAAAAATCAAATTAAATTATAAATAATTAAAGAAGCAGTGAAAATTAAACGTGAAATTATACATATTATTGCGTCAATTTACAAATTTTCACAACGCCGATGGAACGTGTTGTCGTCGGTCGAGGAAACAGATGCATCTCCGTATTAAAATTAATATTCGCGCATCTAAGGAGCTAAATGTCAATCGTTGTGTTATTATTTCTCGGAGGTATAAATGATCAATTTTCACCTCGTGGCCCCCTAGGTGAAGTACAAAAAGCACAAGAAGAGCAACAAGACAAGCGGAGTGGGTGGAAGCATGGGTGGCATAAGTAGCGGCGGTAACATTGGCGGTGTTAACGGGTCGGGATCCCTTGGTGGTAGCAAAAGCACCATGGGCTCGACGATGCTTGACAAACACATGGCTGTAGCCGCAGTCGCTCACCATAGCCAACAGCAGCATGTCCAGCTAGCTGGTGGTTTCCTTCATCATCACAAGATCTCGTCGGGCGACCCGCTCAACTCGCAATCTACCACCAGTCACTCAAGTCACCCAGCGCATTCGGGCCACCTCGTCAACGGGACAATCCTGAAGACGGCGCTCACCAACCCCTCCGAAGTAAGTCCACCCCTTTTTTTTCTCTCTTTCTATCGCCCGCGCTCGACACAATCGACAAATATCGACAGAGTGCACTCTGTCTATCCGAGATCGCGCAGACGCTGAGGATTGCGAGGATTTAACAATTTCACAAAGTCTCTAAGAGGGGGGAAATGATATCTATTCTCGATGGTTTCTGACAAGACTGAAAAGTCACGCGTATCGTCCTTCCTTCTACCGGTGTTTTCACCCAGCTGTTGAGAAATCTCTCGACGAGAGGACAGGGAACTTCCACCTTGGCTCCTTGGATTCTCTCGAACATTTCCTCGCGAGAAGAAGAGACGCTCGTGACGCAACGAATGCTCGATTTCACGCGATGTTTCTGCCTGATAACACACGGAAACTCGCGCGAGATATAAGAAAGATTCCATCAATTCCATGGGATTTCTCTATCAGCTCTCCATCAGGCTGATTATCTAACAGGCACGACGAGCGTGTATATACGTGTGAAACGTTTCCCTTTTTTTCCTTCGTCTTCTTCTTCTTCTTCTTCTTCTTCTTCTTCTTCTTCTTCTTCTTTTCCCTGACGCGAGCGCGTATAGATCAACGTCGCCCGTGCCGGCAACCGCACAACACAACGATTTCGAATGATTTATTCGCGACGGCTTGTTAGAAATCGAGCACGGGTCGACAAAAGTTGATCCTCGCCGAGAGAGAATGCGCCGCTGATGAGAACGTCCCGAAGGTATCTTCACTTTCACTTTCGATGCAGCTGCACGCGATCGGATCACATGCCCCGAGACCAGATCTTTCGTGCTCGCTCGTTCCTCGATCGGTTTCGACGCGAAACGCAATGAAACGCGACAGGAAAAAAAGAACGACGACTCGTTTCTTAACGATTAATGAAAACAAAAAAAAAAGAAAAAGAAAGAGTACTGCCATTAAAAAGAAAAAAAAAAAAAGATCTAGATTTATATACAGCGAGGAGAAGAGATCGACTCGGTCTGAAATACCATCAACGGCTTATTAACCGGATTATCGAGATCGAATCAAGCTAGGTTTTTACGCGAACAATAGCGGAACTTCAAGTCGTCGGGTTTCCCTCGCGGCGCGTCCAGACGACCGCGAGATAAATTGAATCATTATGGTGTTGGCCGTTGGCGTTGCGTCATCGATATCTTTGGTTTCGAGATCGCGCGATGAATACGCAGCTACTGAACCGTCTACGACTGAAGTCGCAGAGGGAACGAACGTATCGACAAACTACGAGGATTGTCGCTTCGCGCGATTGAAAATCGAGAAGCCTGGCGGCCATGCTGGAAACACACGCCGGCGCTGGACATTCGAAGAGAAACCGAAGCTTCTCAGAAGGGAGGAGTTCAAGGGTTCGTCAAACTTATCGAAACTCAAAATGTGAGAGATTGGCGAATAACGATCGAACGAAATGAATGAACTCGGCGAATGCAATTTCACTTTCTTACGACTCGAGAGACTTGCGCAAGCCTCAAGGTTTCCCACATTACGAAAGCTGATAGATACGAGCAAGCGGCGGTTTCTCGGAGTTCTTGGCTGGGAGTCTCTCTGTCGTCTTTTCGCGTACTCGTCTAAACAGCCGCGTTATCTTTTACAATACACGGTGAAAGTGTTCCGTGTCGAGGAGTTTCGAGCTGCGTCGGCCATATTCGCGTGGCTCGACGAGCCCGTTCGGGCTTCGACAACCGAATTTAATCCTCTAGAGAATGGAACTTTCTCTCTGTCTCTCTCGTTCGAAATGGAAAACCATTCAACGATTCATCGTTGATCGCAAACAATAATGATATATTTCGCTGAAATGAAGCGATTGTAACGGTGGTTCGGTGGCGGCGCTCTTGCGGCTTTTCGCGGATCGCGAATCACGATCGATAGAATACGACGAAACGGAATAATCAGATCGTTCTGATTCGTCGCGCGGAAGCTCGCGTTGTTGGTGCGCAATTTACGCGCACGATGGTACGCAGTTCGGTGAACGATCGACTCTGTCCGGGAGGATGTTCGAAACGACAGCTGTGCATTACGTTTCACGGAGCACGTGTGCGGTATGCAAACAAGGAGAAGAATTACCGGGAACCAACGGAGCCGGAAGCCGGTAGAGGCCATTGCCAAAAGTGAAATCGATGACTGCCGTTGTATCGGATAAATATTGTCGTGGTGGATCGCGTGGAGCTCGTTTAAGGAGGTCACTTTCCATCTCTGGGCGAATCGTTGCGTGCCCGGCTCGCAGGTGACGCAGACACGTACTCTGCGAATTTCAAAAGTTCCCATTCGAGAACAGACCCGATGCCCAGAGTTTCGACACGAAATGCGAAGATATCCGGATCGAACGTCTTCCTGCAGAGACAGGAACTGCAGATATCTCAAGAACTGAGCGACGAACCGTTATGTTTCATACCGTGGAGTTTGTTCTTTTCTAGCTGTTTCGAGTGCCTTTGCAACTCGACTGTCCCTTTTAAGGGGACATCGTACTTAAATCTAGCCAGCAGCTTGGACTTCCTCTTTTTTTTATAATTTGCTGATAATTATTCTATAATTTCTGAACAGATTTCCTAGAGTGAAAGCTGCAACAACGAACGTAAGAAGAACGAAAGACTTTCGGGAGAAGAAATTTCTAAAGACAGTCCTGAATCAATTGACAATTGGACATTGGATAAACTAATTCACATAAACTAAACTTCTTAAACTGCTTTCTACGAAAGTTTGAAAAATGTCCCGAGGATATTATTCTTCCTATCGTACTTGTAGCAAGCCAGCAATGCACAATCGCTTTAAATTTAAATCATATCACACGTTAAAAAGATATAAGCAACAAAATACCATTTGAATGATTATTTTCAATGCCGTGTCATTTTATTTGAAGTGATGTAAATGAATTGCTGGTAGATGATACGAAAAAATTGTGTCGTGGACAGTGTTTTGAAAAACCGTGTTGGACAGTGCCGTGCGGCGCGATAGCGCTTCCTTGATGCCAAGCAACGCGATTTGTGCACGTAGTTCAATACTAAAACTTCCAAAATGGTCGAAATGACCAATTTGTAATTTTTATTGTATATTTTACAGATGTAGAACAGTGTAATTTTTAAGATTTAAATGATTTTTCGTAAAATAAACAAAAAACTCGTGCACTTCGTTGTATCGTAAAGTCTCTCTCTATTTTCTTTACTTTTTAACATCTCCGATGAAAATTTTACGTTCTAATCGCCGCTAGTTCTAGCGTTATTTGAAGGGAAACTAATTAAAAGAGGAAGCTCCGATACGGCTGGCACTGCAATCGAAACAATTCGAACAGCGCGATCCCGCTGCGTGTGACTAAAACGATACTAAGAAGCTTCCGAGAAGAACGTACTCGTCGTTCGAAGAAATTGGACCCTGTTACAATCATCCGTTATATACGATACTGCACGCACCATCCAACTTTCGATTGCAACGGCCCTCCTTGGGTTAGACTTGGAATTTCACAGAGAAGTTGCTAACAAACGAAAGACGAGATCGAGCCAGTCGTTTAACTGGGGTACAATGGGAGAATAATCGGCGGCGAAAAGGACGAGAAAACAGAACGACGTTCGATAAGGATTGCGCGTACGTACGTCGAGCAGACGTGAGTCGTTATCGAGCATCCGAGTGAAACACGACGATGACGACGACGACGACGGGGACTCGGAGGTTGGGACAATAGAAAATCAGCGACAGCCGGTGCCAAGGACGGGCAGTTCTCCGCCGGTTTCGTAACTCGTGAAAGTCTGCACAAGGGACACTGACCTCACCCTACCTCCTTCTCTTCCTCCTCCAACACCTCCTCCTCCTCTTCCTCCTCCTCCTCCATCGCCGCCGCCGCGAGATCGCTGTCAGCAACGAGAACGCGTGTCCCACGGCTGCGCGACGTACATACGTACGTTTGTCAATATGCACGAAACTGTGAAAGGGTAGAGGCAGAGCGGAGGCGAGGATCGCGGCTTTCCCTCCGAACGTGTCACCGAGAACCTCTCGGGCCAATCTCCGCGCTCCTCCGCCGAATACCGACCTCGAGGAAGTACCTCGAGGATCGAAAGGTCAGTGAAAGGCCGGATCGGATTCACGTAGGAAGCACTGTCTCGCGATTCTGCCACTGGCCGGATCGAAATCACCGCGGAAGCTTCTGCTTTCAACGTAATTCTAGTTTTGTGCACATGTATGTGTCTATAAATAAACAAACGTGTCATAAACACGTGTATTGTATATTATACAGGGTATTTCGTAACTTGTGGGACCCACTTCGGGAGCTGATTGTACGTCTAAAAATAATGAAAAAAAGAATCATATAAATATATGTCCTATCTGTCTTTGTTTATGAGATATAATGAATTTTCTGTTTTAATTACTTTTGCAAAAGATGCTCGAAACGACCACCTTGCATTTGAAAACACGCCTGCACGCGTCTTGTCAATCATCTGGTTACTCTCTCTCTATCATTCCTGGTGTTTCTCGAATTTGTCGGAAGCCTTGCTCTATTCTATTTCGTAGTATTTCAGCATGTTCAATCGACGTTGCGTATACAATAGATTTTAAATGTCCCCACAAATGAAAATCTAAT
>NW_025109550.1:1940291-2041554 GCF_011392965.1 Frieseomelitta varia
CTATTTCGTAGTATTTCAGCATGTTCAATCGACGTTGCGTATACAATAGATTTTAAATGTCCCCACAAATGAAAATCTAATAGATTCAAATCCGGAGAACGAGCAGGCCATGCAAATAGGACCAATCCATTTATTTGCAAAGTGTTGATTTAAAAATTGCCTGGCCATTCGGCTAAAATGCGGCGGAGCTCCATCATGCATAAACCGCATACGAATAATCTACTATCGACTGGAACTTCCTCTAATATTTCGTGTAAACGCGTGCTCAAAAAATCAACATACTTTGTGCCTGTTAAATTTTCATCAAGAAAAAAAGGTCCGATTAAAAATTTATCAATTATTCCTGCCCATACGTTTAAACTAAACTGGTGTTGATGTCTTGAATGCACAATAACATGTGGGTCTTTATTCCAATTATGATTATTATGAAAATTGAATATACCATCCCTGGTAAAACTAGCTTACTAGAGTTTGCTCTGTTTATAAAATTCGTTATATCTCATAAACGAAGACAAATAGGACATATATATTCATATGACTTTTTTCATTATTTTTTAGGCGTACAATCAGTTTCCGAAATGGGTCCCACAAGTTACGAAACACCCTATCACTGAGTTTATTGTTTAGTGTTTATAGATTATAGTTTAATGTGTGACAGTGTTAAGGAAATTTACGATTTGTAGTATCAAGTATCAACCCGGAAGCCATTCTGGTCTAAGCCGCAAGGCAAGAAGATTATGTATAATAAATAAATAAAATATATTCGCATCTCACTCATTCTCCATTGACAAGAGTGATACTTTGAGATTTTGAGTTGAATAATATCTCGACCCATAGCGGGCGCTACTCTATTTGAGCCTAAATCTATATGCTTGGATAACACCTGCCCTCATCCCTCAACATCACCATCATTCGTTGTCTGCAAGAATCTATATAACACTATATTGATATATAGTACTAAAAGAATCGTTCAACCGTTATTATACCGCAATATCAAGTCCGATAATAATTAAATATTTAAAAAAACATACTTTTCATAATACCGGTTGATTTTTCTAGTCGTTGTCAGGTCTTCGATTATTTCTTTTTGTGAAGATTATTACGAAACTCAGAGGAGGAGTGTTTCTTCGTGAAAAAGTTACGATTTAGCAAACAACAATTCTAAAGTGGAAATGTTATTAATTATCAATTTTTCCTCTAGATTTCAGGGAGAATGATCTCACGTAGAAATGATGTGCGAACGTCGATAATCGAGGTTACAATTGTTCTCTCAGACAAACGATGAATGAAATCATCTCAATGATGAAACGTATTTTCAGTAATCCAACGAACCCCCTTGTAACGCGAGATATGTACGAATTTCGCGTTGTTACCGGAACTAAGAGCGCAAAATGTTAGAACTAAATAAATAAATAAATAGTTTTTTTTTTAGTACGACAAAAAATGACGCGGATTTTATTTCATTCTGAAACAGGATTATAAAATTTTATTCATTCGATGTGCAAAGTAACTTGAACTGAAATCTTATCGCTTAAAATTAAGTTCCACCGACGTCGTTTATTTCACTTTACTTTCATTTTTCCCAATTGCGCGAGTTGCTGATTCATTTCTGTTAAATTTCTTGCAAAGAGTTTCAAGAATTTCTAATTTTTCTTCCAACGATACAAACCTTCTATTCAGCTTATCTTCGGAGATGTTTAAAGTCATGGCATGACATGAAAAAAATATTATTTCTTATTTCTGACACTGAACACAGCGAGGAAAGATTGCCTTATTCAGTAATCGGTCGGTATCTAGTTCGTAACTGAAATAAATCCCTTCGTCACGACTAATTCTACACGGAAATGCAATAAAATAGTTTAAACGAGCCCTCCTTGTTGCGCGAGAGTCAACGAAAAACTGTGATTTTCAAGTCAAAAACGCACACGTCTTCATATCATTGAGGATCATGAATATTCTTCGGCAATTTTTTTATCTTTCTAACTGCGCAGCCAACTTGGCATGTCCACAGCAAATGCGATCTATCACGTTTAAATCACTCTCAAAGTTCTACGACGATTGTCTCGCTGTAAAGCATTTTTGTGACAACGAATTAATATAAATTACGCAGCGAAAGGGGGGCAGTCCAGCAGAATTTTTAGTCCAAATCGTTTGAGGGGACAATTTTGCTTTTGTGTTCAAGGTGGTACACCTGAGGCAGAGGCTAGACAACACAGTGAGCAGTTCGAGGGACCGATCTTTTCCCTTCGACGCGACTGTTGCTATGATCCAGTCCCTGATAGACTGCGACGAGTTCCAAGACATCGCCACATTAAGGGTACGTTTCGTTCACTAGATATTTTTCTATTTTACATACGCATATACATTTTCCTTTTGTTTAAGATTTCCCGTAAGTCTCTGTTGTCTGAGCGAGTGAGAAATTCGCACGTGTGTACCTTGTGTCTTGCATTCCAGAACTTGGACGAGCTGCTGGACCATAAATCAAACTTAAGCGACAAGCTGTGTCAGATAGGAGACAGCATAGTGTACAAGTTGGTGCAGTGGACCAAGAGGTTACCGTTTTACCTTGAGCTACCGGTCGAAGTTCACACGACGTTGCTCACCCACAAGTGGCACGAGATCCTGGTGCTGACCACATCCGCCTATCAAGCGATACATGGTCAGCACAAGTTCTCCAACGTCGGTAGCGACGTGATGGGAGCGGATTTTATGCAAGAAGTAATTATGTATATACATATATTTATATATACATATATATACTTTTCTTTCGTTCGTCGCTTTCCAAATCCAAGTCCGATTGCTCGATTTAGCCTGGGTGTTCGATTTAGCGGGAGATCCACGGATAAAGGAACTTTCACTTTAACCGAGCGAACACACCGCGCCGGCAGATTTATCTCGCCACCGCGAACCGATACGATACGATGCACCTGCATCCTACGTCGTAGTCGAGTCGAGCCTTTTTGCCTCGAAAGAGTAATGCAGGCCGCGCTTTTTTCACCGCGGGGATAAATACGATCCTTAATAGAATTGTAATTGGCAACGTAAATCTTCGCCCCGGACAGATATGTTTCTGCCCGATGTTTCGCGTTTCGATGAAATTCAAGCGAGCCACTTTCTACCGTTCGAACACGAGCGGATAATAGGAAGATTTATTCGAGGAAAGAGGGAACTTTCTACTTTCAGATAAAATATTATTGTGTATATTATAATATACAGGGTGGATCACCACATATTGCCATCTAGATTCATTATTATTAGGTGTAGCGAAAAATGTTTCAGACGAAGTCGAATGGTTTCAAGAGGGGCACATTTTGATAGTACTAGTTTTCTTGTAGGTGGACGTGTAGAGGACATATGAAGGTCATTAACGTGTTTTTAAATGAAATCGTATATTTTTTATTGCATCAGTTGATAATATTATATAATATTCTTAATATTCTTTACAAAAAAGTATCAACCGTATTTGTGTTAAAAAATCATTAGTTCAGGAGATATTTTAATTTCAATTTTGTAAAATCTATGCGTGAAAGACAAAGACAGTATAAATATAAGAGTACTATCCTTCTTCTTCCATGTCTTTCATACGATAATTTTACGAAATTAAAATTAAAATATCTCCTAAGCTAATGATTTTTTAGTATAAATATAAGAATACTATCCTTCTTCTTCCATATCTTTCATACGATAATTTTACGAAATTAAAATTAAAATATCTCCTAAACTAATGATTTTTTAGTATAAATATAAAAATACTATCATTCTTCTTCCATGTCTTTCATACGATAATTTTACATTAAATTAAAATTAAAATATCTCCTAAACTAATAATTTTTTAACATAAATAGGTTAACATTTAATTTTGTAAAGAATGTCAAGGTGCATCAACTGATGCAATAAAAAATATATATGGTTCCATTTAAAAAAACCGTTAATGACCTTCACATGTCCACCTATAAGAAAAATAGTATCATCAAAATGTGCCCCTCTCGAAACCATTCAACTTTATCTGAAACATTTTTCGCTACGCGTAATAATAATGATGTGAATCTAGATGGCAATATGTGGCGATCCATCCTGTATATAAATAAAAAGATGGAACCTACTCTTCTTTGAGAGATATGCATGTACAATATATATTTGTAATAATATAATGTAAAAACAGAATCGCGAATCGTTTGATTTAGATTGTACAAACGTATTGCAATCCGTGCACAGGTTTCGAACAACATGTATACGTTGCAAACGTGCCTAACGAACATGATGGGCCGACCGATAACCATGGACCAATTACAGCAAGACGTAGGGCTCATGGTGGAAAAAATTACTTACGTTACGTTAATGTTCAGGAGGGTGAGATTACGAATGGAGGAATACGTCTGTCTGAAAGTAATCACCATGCTCTCGCAAGGTAAGTATTTTCACACGATCGATCGTCCCCCCCCTCCCCCCCCCCAAAAAATACGCACAAATACCGTACATGCTTGTTCCTTTTTCCTTTTTCTTTTTTTTTCTTTTTTTTTCTTTTTTTTCCTCGTTCTCTATTGAGATACTCAAGATATAAAGAAATGCATCCTTTTTTGCTAATGCTGCAATTGGCGAAGCAAAATGTAAGTTTGCGTGTAAATAGAATGCTAGAATGCTAGTCACACAAAGCCTGCAGACTCGTAATTATTCGAGTTATTCTGCGAGAGAATGCGACGGGGTATATTTACATTGGGAAAGTAAAATTCCAAAGTAAAACGACACTCATAGAAGGGATTTATAGTGCCGAAATAAATACGGGGGGTTGCTAAAGGGATTAAAACACCTCGTTGAATAATTACGAGAGAAGAGATTAGCGTAGCGTAGTTACGTTGTGTCTGTCAGTTTCCCATCAACACAATTATTACAAGCACAAGTATATTACGTAGGATAGTAAAAAGAACGTTTAGAACTTCAAGGATAGATAGTACTCACCAAATGAATGAACACGAGTCGAGAAGTTGACACTTTCCACAATGATGCACGCGGTCGAGGATATCTGTACAAAAATACAAAGAAAATTCCACGTTAGATAGATATGAAAGATGATGTGGAAAATAGATTGTGTAGAAAAATCGTGAACGTTCGAACGAGAATTGCACGAATAGAAAAAAAAAATTATCTTTTTGATCTCTCCGTCTCCCCATCCCTCTATGTTTCGCGACACTGTCTATCTGTCCCAGAAGTTCTGAACATTTTTTTCTCTTCTGCCAGCCTTCTATCGTAATCGCAGCGCGTTATTCACGAATTGTTTCTCTTGTATTTGCCCTCTCTTAGCACGTGGAGGTACAATGGAATTAGAACATCTACAAGAACGGTACATGAGCTGTCTGCGAAGTTTTGTCGAGCACAGCGCGCCTCAACAGCCGAATCGATTTCACGATCTTCTTGTCAGGTTGCCCGAAGTAAGTGAACGACGTTTGAAAAAGAAATTTTCCAGCCGGTCGTTTCTCTCGTCGTTTAGACAGATCCTTTAGATTTTCACTTGAGCCTTAAGCTTTAAGGCGTTCGAACGAACGAACGAAAGAACAAGACGGGAGAATTAAATCAATCAGAATTTTACGCAGGAAAATGTGCGTAATTTTTGTTCTCGATGGCAGAGAAAGACCTCGGTACGGTAGAATATCGAACCTATGACAGTATTTTTGTTGCGACCGTTATATGTAAATGCTCTCTTGCACGAGAGAGAGAGAGAGAGAGACAAAGGCTACAAAAAAATCTAAGTCGATCCTGTTTTCTTCCTGAATTGCAGGTACAGTCGGCGGCAGCTCTTCTACTCGAGAGTAAAATGTTCTACGTTCCTTTCCTATTGAACTCAACAATTCAAAGATAGTAAATAAAAAACAAACTGACGATAAACGAAGCTGAATACCTACTATACATACTATACATATGAATATATACATATATATATTTACACAGATAGAGACTTATATATATGTATATATATATGAGAATAGAGAATCGAACAAAAATATCGAGCAGAAAGCAAACAAAGAGAGCGGGAGAGACGTGTGCGGAAAAAAAAAGCAAGGGAAAGGCTTTGTTTGCGTATGTATAATAATTATATAAAAAAAAAGTATATATATATATATAAATAATATAAATAATATAAATGTGTGTGTTCGTTGCGTTGTACAAAACGAAGAAGGTCGAAAATAAGGGAACGGGGAACCTGTGAAAAGCGTGATAAAACAGACAAAAAGCGTTAGAAGAGGAAGAAGAAGAAGAAGAAGAAGAAGAAAAGAAGAAAAGAGAAAAAAAGAAATGAAAACGGGATAGAACAAAAAAAAAAAAAAATTAGAGGAAAACGAGAAAATTTGGAAAAAGAGAGAAAGAAAGAGAAAGGATACGGAGGAGGAGGAGGAGGAGGAGGAGAGAGAATGCTTTAGATAAGAAATAAGAAAAAAAGAAAATTAATGAAAGAATATAGAGAGTTCGAGAGAGCGAGAGCGAGAGCGTGAGAGCGGGAGAGAAAGAGAGGGAGAGTGAGATAGAGAGAAAGCGCGCCACCTCGAGATGGAGAAAATCAATCGAGGAGGGAACTGAACTTTTTTATCGAAACTGAAAGACTATAATAATATATTTCTGTACGCAGTACCGCGCAACTACGTCATTGTGTGTTCACGTTGCATAATCCGATCGATAATAAGACTCTCGTTACGTACGCTCACTGTAGGCCACCTACTACCACCTACTACTACTACTGCTGCTACTACTACTACTATTACTACTACTACTACTACTACTACTACTACTACTGCTACTGTTACTACCACTCTCCACCACTATCGAGCTAAATAGCAGACTACCAAAACGACCGAAAGATCAATCGACCGATGTTGATGATAATGGTGATCAGAATAATAACGATCAGATAATGATGATAATGTAAATGGCGACGACGATGATGATGATGATGATGATGATGATGATGATGACGATCGACGACAAATCACCAGCAACGATGCAAGCGCGAGAAAAACCATCGATCGGCGAACGGATCGATCGCCGCGTATCTGTGTATCTTTACATGACATCCTAACACCTTAATCATAATATCACAGCCAGACAGAGTACACGCATTCTCGACAAAGCAAAACGTAACTCTGAACGCCTATAAATAGTTAAATAACTCTCTCATCTCGATGTGATTCTACCCTTTTCGTCACGTAATTGCAAAGTACGTAAGTGTGATATTTATCAGTTGTCATTTTCAAACGAAAGAGAAGATACAAGGGACGCACGGCCGTCGAGTGAATTCTTATTGACAAGGAACACGTCGTCATTAACGGAACTGGGACTGTTTGGATGGATGTTTGCAAAAACGACGACGACTTTCGACGTGACTGTTGGATCAAACGAACAGAAAAAAAAAAAAAAAAAAGATGTAAAACCGATGGTATACATGGTATGAAAGAAGTGCAGAGACCACATCTGGCATCTGTTCAATGGTGCCGTTCCATTGTACGAAAGAAAATACAACGGAACACATTCGGATGAAAATCTGGTTAGAATCTAGGCTACAGTCTTATCGATTCCGTAAATCGTCCTCGTTGTTATTGTCGTTCTTGTCGTCATTCACCACTCCGAATCATGGTCCAAGCGCGCAACACAGAAGACTATATTATATATACATAATATATATATATATATATATATATATATATATATATATATATATATATATATATATATATATTCACCGTTTTGTTAATTTACATTTTATCGTCATCGACGTGAAATCTTTACGCGTTGTGCATCATTCACCGGTCGAAAATGTCCTTGTTCGTAACCGATTTTTTACTCTGTCCTTCGGACAATCCGATCCTCCATCTTTTCGCGGATCACGCGTTTTTAGAGCTTACGAAAGAAAAAAAAAGAAAAAAAAAAGAAAAAAGAAAAAAAGAAAGAAAGAAGAAAGAAGTGCCGCGTATACGAAACTCTCGATGGTAATTACTTTAAACGTTTCACGAACGGGGGGACCGCCTATCGCGAGGCTTTCGACGACGTATTTTGAATAAATCAAAGTTCGCTTCGATCACTTGCAAATATTTTGCAAAATTTTCGCGTGACGAGTGCACTTCGAACTGACGCTGATTTTCGATACGTAAAGTAAAACTTTTTAAACAGTTTTTTATACAGTTCTAATAAATTCGTAGCCTGCCGTATTATATATCGAAGTGATATTTTTTCTATATTGAGAATTCTTGCGGAGGATCGGATCGTTCGAAACCCCGTGCGTGCGAGCGCGCGCTCGCTTCGTTTCTCGTTGCCAGGTGTTCACCATTGATTCGCGACAAAAAAAAAAAAAAAAGATTGTTTTTTTATGATTCCTCGTTGAAATGACTGCGATAATTTCATAGTATTATACACAAGAAAGAAAGAAAGAAAGAAAGGAAACAAAAAAAGGGAAAGAAGAAAGAAAGAGGGTAAAATACACAAACGAACGAAAAATATAAAATAGCAAGTGACTTGGTATTTCTTTCTTGCGAGGAAGCTCACGTTCGTGGCAAACGAGGGGAGAAAACGAAGTAATTAAAGTTCGAGTAGAATTTCTTTTCCTTCGCGTTTCTGAGCGCGAACTTTTGTCTTTTGACTTGCGCAAAATTGTCCTCATCTTGGCAAACGTATCGTGTGTGTTTACGTGTCGCGAACGCGTGTGATACCTCAGTTTCCCCGCAACTCAGAAATACCCAGTTCTCCGGATTGGCTCAATTATTTAAGATAGCGGAAACCATTCTAGAAAATGGAAATAACGACCGAAAGCAAACAAACCGGTGGCTGACGCCAGTCGAAACGTCTTGTTCGTGTCTTGGAAAAGAAGAGAAAGAAAAAAAAAAAAAAAGAAAAGAACGTAATGAATAATGCTCCTTGTATACGCATGTAATGGTTAATCAGCGCACGTTCTATCACAACGTGATTGTTTCATCTTGCCTCCATAGAAACTTATCGTAAACACGCGCTAATCACCGGTACGCGCACGATCACGAGTACGATGAAATCGAATTTCCCCTTTTTCTTTGATTCCGAAGGTCCGCAGTCTCGTGT
The DNA here is from genome assembly GCF_011392965.1 of Frieseomelitta varia. NCBI lineage: Eukaryota > Metazoa > Arthropoda > Insecta > Hymenoptera > Apidae > Frieseomelitta > Frieseomelitta varia. The sequence goes on from NW_025109550.1 coordinate 1,949,364, forward strand.
GTCTCTGGACGTCTTCGGTCGTGTTGCATTTACTCTTCAACCCTCGACCCCTAATTTTACTTTCACTTCATCGAGCCTACCGCGCGAATATTCTGCTCAAAACAAAGTTCCATCGAAGCTTTCCGCGAAGGAACTTTCTCTAACTCTCGACAACTCTCGTTGCCTTTTCTCACATCTCGAAACAATTTCGCCGAACTCGTGGTCGCGAGCGCACGTATAAAGAAGAAAAAAAAGAAAAAAAAAAAAATCAACACGAGAACTATACACACAGACCTTGGGCCTACTAGCCTAGGGATACTTGTCCATACTATAAGACTTAACTAACGATGGGATACTTCATACGGTAAACAATGTATATTATTTGCGGTTAAGGAACTGGGGGTAACGGTTCCTGTATTCCCCGGACATCATCGTACACTTGTCTCTGTGTTCAATTGGACGGTCGATAAGGTCGCAGCCACGAGAGATAGAGAGGAACGAAGAGAAAAAGAAAAGAACCTCGCAAAATTATTACATTACGTTAAGAGAATAATTCGACATCGTGTTCGGCTAACGCGCATTTCTTGCTGTAGCTTTGCACCATTAGGAAAATTACTTTTTTTTTTGACTTTTTCCTCGCGAGCATAAATCGTACGCGAAGCAATTTGCTTTTGCGAAGTTACCGCTAATATAATAGTGCAATACGAAGAGAAGAAGCAATCGTCTTAGCATTTAGACCGATATGTTTGTTCCTTTTGCTTTCTTCCTTCTATCTCTTATCTTCATAGATATTTTTTACGCTCCGCGTCCCTTCTTCTTCCCTCCTGATCCTCCGTGCCAATCCATCAAAATCTCGACTGTTCACCCTTATGTTCCTACAACTTTTCTCCATCTTAACCAACTCTGTTCCCCTCTTTCTTTCTTTTTTTTTTTTTTTATTTTCTTTAGCTAGTAAACATAATGTACTTCCCGCGGAGAACTCTTTTCTTGTCGCCTCCTATTTATTGTTAGCATGTACATATACAAGTGGCAGTGTCGAGACGGATGTTAAAAGAAAANAAAAAAAAAAAATGAACGCCGCGTCAAGAGAAAAAAAGCGCCGAGTTGGACTGTCTATTATATTACATTATATATAAGTATATATATATATATTATATATAAGTATATTATATTTATATATAAATATATATATATATATATAAATATAAATATAAATATAAATATGTATATTGTATAAAATGAAATGTGCACCGATGTCTGGGAGTACAGCAGCTGCTTACGGGAGAGCTATGCGTTGGATCAGCAAGACTTAGGGCATTATACTACCCGCGAGTATTATCATGCCCAACCTTTAATATTTAAGTGCGAGTGAGAGTCTATTGAGCAAAAGTAAAAGAAAAAAAAAAAAAGAAGATGAAATTTAAAAATATAAAAAATACATATGCCTCTCGTTTGTGGGTTTAACTTTGTACATATTGTACGAAAGGTTTAATAATAACTACGTTGAAAGTACTAGTCCTGTCTCTTTGTATAATTCCGTGTTATACCTGTTCTTATATAGTGTCAAGCGGCGTCACAGTGTTTCTAATCCTGTGTCCACTCGTACGATCAAACTTGAACGAAACATATGCAACCAGATGTGTATTTAGCCGTGTATGGTCGGAATCTTATAACGAAATAACATAAATATATGAAAAATACGTAATTGTTTTGCTCAGTTGTTTAAACATCAATTGTTCGTAAATGTCGGAATGATAATAAGAATTTGCATTCCCTTCGGGACGATTAATCGTGATTATGAAATTATTGGTGTCAAAATACCTGATGGTAAAATTACGGACGAGGCAGTATGTGTAACGGTTGAAATGTACATTCAAACTCCAGACCGCGACATTCGATACCGTTAAGCGTTCACATAATATTAAAACAACTGTTGTAGCTATATTATCAAATTACGATGATCTTAGATACTTTACTCACCGAAATATTCTCTTCGGCACTCAATCTCCATCGAAATCGGCGAAAATATCAATTGATTTTCTTGTTAAAACACGGAGAAAACTTTCAAACACGCACCATCACTTCGAACCGATTGGTTAACACTGAAGTATGCTGTTTGTCACGGTATAAGCGAAGTAGCGCGAAATACAAATGTTAACCCAAAAACGACGGGCAGAAAGAAAGCACGAATGCCGGATTGGCAAGAGGAAATACTTTTTCAATGAGTGAGTCAAAGTTACCAATTTCTACCTACGTTTAGGAAATACATTTTTATCATCTCGTTTACCTTCGACTATTCCTTTTGTAACTGAGATTTGGGCGCCGTGTGAATTGCTGCTCTGCCGGGAACCGGATGCTACATTGCTGCTAATCATTCTTTTCACCAACTTTTGCGCGCGAAATACAATTTCTCGTTGATTATGACGCAAACACCTGCGAAATTGTTTCGTCCAGCGTCTTTCGAATATTCTCGAAATTTGACTCGATTAATCGATTTCGAGCTTTGTCTCGCGTACGAATGTATTCTTTGTTTCTTGAATGGACACTATTTTATTGAGAATGATTCAAATATCATTCATGCATTTTGCACGTTTTCATACGTTGTGTTTTACAATTTTTAGAGGAACTGTTCAAAGCGATCGCACATTGATATTTTATTATGAACTTCATTAGACAGTTTTTAGTAGTTAAAATAATTCACAATTTTTCTCTTTTGTAAATAGTTAAATGGATAGACTGGAAAATCTACATATGATCTTTTGTTAGATTAATTTGTCAAAATCTAGTCAGTGCAAAAGAGAGTATGTTTATATAGGCTTATCGTAAAAATTTGTATTGTAACTTTTATTTATTTTTTATCGTTAATAAGGATTTCATTAAATAACGAATCAGCTTATTCGTTGCATTTTCTACTGCATTTCATTTTCTTTTTTTTTTTTTATGCAATGAGCTCTGAAAATTGTTTGATCGTTATAAGAAATAATTATTAATAATGCAATTATCCACAAAACACGATACAACGAGAAGTAGAACACGGACGCGCTTGCAGATTTGTAATCGAGCAGAAAAGTCGTCGCATTTGTTTCCATAAAAACGTGTACATAGATGATGTTGAGAATCATAATAATAAATTCATTGTTATTGCAAGGAGTAAGAATTGTAAGATATAATATAATGTTGTTCATCCGACCAATAAATCGGAAGCTATCGGTTCCAGGCAAAACAGGCTAGACTTCACAGGTAGCACGTAAACCCCCTGTATTTTTATGAATAAATAAGATATTTTAAAAAAAAAAAAAGTAAATCTGAAGTCTGTTTGGAGATGCCTTTCATAGGGATTATAAATGTAGATAATATATTATACATAATGAACATAAATACACTATATTATTATATATAAATAGTAAGGAATAAATAGAATTATTATATATACGATGAAAATAATATTATTACGAGTAAATAAACTAATTAAAGATGAACAAAGTTGACGATATCTTTATTATTCCATACCCACACCTACATATGATATGATAGTCTTTTCTTTGAATACCTTCATTTCATATACATATATGTATGTGCATACGTGTATCTATATGCGTGTACATATGTATATATTTGTACTTCATTCATCACAATAATAACGGGAGTTTTATATTGATAATGTCAGTTGCAATTTTTGCGCATTTTTATTACAGACGTTTCATTACATTAACATAACAAAATCTATACTTTCAAGGTACATGATCGTTAAAATGTTGTCTACCTGTGAGATCTTTAAGAATTATGCGCAGTGTTCAAGCTCCTGCACAAAACGTTTATTAAGCTAAAGTAGTCTCATTATTTAATGTCATTGTCTTTATTCCTGTGAGCTTACCGACGTAAATCATCGCAAGCGCTTGGACACTTCGATAAGATTAAAGCGATCACAGACAGAGGCATTTCAAAAGTGACTGCTGTGAATACCTAGGTAGACACAGAAGCTAATACTTTTACGAATTCCTAGGATATCCGTACTACGTAGGCATTCTCACGCATCACCCGCCGTTTTACGATAATAGAGGCTGCAAAACCGACAGATCGAGTTTGTAACGTAAACTCCGTGTCTTGCCTTGTGTAATGTTCTATCTAATATAATATCAATAATGTAAATACAAAGCAGTGATTAATGTAAAATCGTATAATTGCATATTGTAACAATCTGCATATATATTATATATATAAATCGTATTTTTTATCGATAATATTGTAAAATGTAAAAAGTATCATGTAAAGCAATCACTGAATTGGACGCCGAAATATCTTACGAGATAATATAATAAAAGTCGAAATATGATAAAGGAATTGTTAATAACATTTTCTGGAATATAAAAAAGTGAAGAGAATTCCTTATACACGCTCTTGTTAAGCTCTCTGTTATTTATAAGATCCGTCCTAGTTCGTCTATGATTATCCGTCAGTAGAAAGTATTTACTTCTAGTAGACCGTCGTGTTATAGTTCTGAAGGCACTGTTCAAAAGTTGACTATTTTTATTTTTTTTTTTTTTTATTTTTTTGAAATAACAAGTCTTCAAAACATTTTCAAACGATCCGACATGGAAAATCGTTACAAACATCGATGCAATTTTCACATGCCTCGCTTGAACTATATCACAAAACTCAAAATAGAGTAGTTTCAACTTGACAGCCAGTGCCAATGCCAATGCCATATTTGTTGGGTCTGTGATCGGTTAGGAATATCATGAGCTAGCAAATCGATGGTCAGAATTCAGGCTTATGATACGCAATGGCCGGTGCGTTCCATTAATTATGTATCAATATCGTATCATTATATTACACAAACGCTTATTAATTTAGAGGCACATTGCTAAGGGTCTTGGTTCTTAAAAGTTGCTCCCTACATTAATGAACTTATGACAATCTAGCTATTATAATTATTCAGTATGACAGCGATTTGGCATATAATGTGGAAACTGTACAAAGATTCCGAGAATATAATAATATTCAAACTATTGCTCTGTACACATAAAAGTAGAACATGGCTAAAAAGGCCGATACTATGAAAAAATTTCAATACTTTTTAAGATATTTTGCAGATAGTATTTTGAGCCCGTAAGAAGGAAAAAAAGAGACTGAAATATAAAATTGTCATGTGCATAAAAATAATAACAAAACTTCTATTATATAATACAATTTTTCTACTCAATTTCCTTACCTAGACAGGAAAACTTTGGCTACTGCTACATACTATTTGTACCTCGGCAGAACTGCCGACTTTATGCTGCTAAGAACACTGATTGCGCATCTAGAATAAAAAGAATTGCACGCAGCACACACAGTATCTAAACCAGAAACAGATCAATTACATACTCAGGAAGACCTTAACAGTAGTATATATGCTCACGCTTTAATAAACCTGAATTCTACGCACAACGATCATAATATCAATTAAGCATTCACTATACTCAGAGGCTCTCCCACTTCGGAATGTTTAAATGGTTTTTCATTTATTCATTCATACATTGCTGAACCTTTTGTTGTTGGTGTTCGTAACTTATTTAGAAGTTCTTCGAACTATACGTTCAAAATACTGCTCTGAGATGCGAATGCTCTACAGAATGTACACAGTAGACAGCAAAAGCGTCTAGACCACAGTGTTCGCATTTATTTCAATGCGAAACATTTTTCAAACTAGGAGAATCAGGCTGATGCAATGGCAGGCGCACGATATATAAAAGTTAATTTCTTAACATACAAAAATGGATAAATTTCTTAAAAAACGCGTAAAAATATGTTTTCTTGTAAAAACATAAAAAAATTTTTTAAATTAAAATTCTAAATAATGTATCATACTTTAATCCATGTTCGAAAATATAATGCTCCGTCAAAGTACCAGCCTGTGTCCATCAACATGAAGAAACAGTCATGTAATTTCGTAACGTCTAGACGCAGATACTACCTTTCTGCATCCAAACAAATGGAACACTAGGTTAGATCACAAAAAGTACGGTGTGATATTTAAAGGTGGAATTACTCTTTCAGAATCAGGCACTGCCTGGAATAGCACTGGGTTTCTCTGATCGACAGTTGTGAACTGTAAAATACTAGCTACATTACCACAACGATAACAATAATTTGGAGCTGACCATACTGTTACAAGCTTATCATTAAACATGTATCTATAACCTGTAATTATGATAAAAAATATATGAAATATTATCGCAAAAATTTTTACTGTATATTTTATGTAAAAATGAGTAAATAAATGTATAATTTATATAACAATAAATACCTTCATGAACCAATTGATGAGCTCTACAAATAAGTTTAAGATCGTTGATTTCCATAAATTCATATGTTACTTTACTTCCAAATAACCAGCCTGCTCCACGCGGACTAATAGTCCACGAATCAACATCTTCTGGATCTGACCAAACCAAATCACAAAAAGCACCTGAAATAAGTGAGAAATCAAAATTAATTGATAATATAACATAAGTTGGCAAGGTAATACAAGGATAATTATATCAAGTGATAATAAGGTACCTTTGTGTGGAATTTCTTGATTTCTTTCAATCGTCCTAATTTGATCTAATGTTTTAATAGCTGGAGACAATCCACCATGTACACAAAGTACTTGTTCATCAATTAACTAAATAAAAATATCCACATTTTTATTAAATATGTTAACACAGTATTAAATTCATTTATTATTTACAAATACTAACGGCAGCAACTGCAAGTAAATCGAACACTTTACAGCAGTATTTCCATGCATTAGCATTGCCATATTTGTTTTGGCATTCATCTGTATAGAATATAATTACAAGCTTAATCATAATTATCAAATATTATCCCATACTCTTTTGAATATGACACAGCAATAAATACATTGCATTTTTATAATACAATATGTACTAACCATAAAAACCATAAACATGAGTAATCTGTCTGGATTCATGATTTCCTCGAAGTAATGTTATTCTATCAGACCATTTAGCTTTAAGTGTGAGTAGGCGGGTAAATGTTTCTACACTATAATACCCTCTATCTACAAAATCTCCCATAAATATATAATTTGTTTCAGGCACAGCGCCTCCATTACGGAATAATTCTTCTAGATCGTAAAACTGGAACAAAATAAACAATCGTAACAGTTAACTTATACAAATACATCGTAATAGTTTTATCATCGAAATAGTTATCGTTATCTCCAAAGATATCGACATCACGTTGAGGTTAGAATAAAATTGTAAAACTTACCTGGCCATGGATATCTCCACATACTGTTACAGGAGTAGAGACTGGTTGAATATTAGATTCTTCTAATAGTATGTCACATACCATGTCACAAAGTTTCTAAACAAAATTAACTTTATTGTTAAGAGACACAGAAGAGTCAAGTAACCTATGAGCGTACGTTTAAAATTGTATTACATGTATTAACAGAAAAACAACGTAATTGGTACTATAATAAACAACATTTTTCATATATTGTTTACCTTAAGATCATTTTCAGGGAGATATTTGCATTCTTTTGCAATTTCCATCCATTTATCGATGTCTGACATTTTGGACTTGTATCGTAGGAAAATACTGATCGCGCCCTCACTTACATATGTGTGCACTGAATTTGTGGTGAATTTATACTTTTAAGAACTATTTCAACGTATTAATTTCAGTCAAAATTCCGACGTTTATTCATTTTACTCATAAGATTTTAGACAATCTGTTTAACAAGGAATTACCTCTTCTCATCGCGTTAGACACGAACTTAATTAACTTACTCTGAAGCAAGATTAAACAGGATCAACTTTCATTCTTTTCAATTCTTTCATCTTGTTGGATCTAAATTTTCATACTAAAAAAAAAAAAGAAAATATATTTGAAATTGGTAATCTTTTAACAAAAATATGTCGAAATACCTTCTCACTCGTTGTTAATAATACCAATAAATACAAACGTGTCATGTCACAGTGTAGTTAACGATTATTTAAGGTAGACGTTACTTTTAGGAACACATAACATGTCGTCCAATAGTATCATTCAAATCCTAGTAATTTTTGTTTTATTCTTGTACGCTCAAAAAAAATTTGAAAGAATATTTAATAATTTTACTACGCAAACTCAGAAACAGATTTAAATTCGTATCATTCCAATGTTTTCTAAAACCACATACTTTCTGATCATGAAATACTTGACAAAATTACAAATACTTTACAAGAAAGTTATGTTGAAAATAAAAGATATATGATTTCGAACAAAGTATCTAAAATGAATCTCCAATCTTCAATATTTTTCATACAATTATATAGAGGAATATTAAAATACCGATGCAATGCTAACAACAAGAGGCAAATCATTATAACATGCATTACTTCCTTCGATGAATAATTACAATGATATAATGTGCATTATTGACAAATTTACGTATTATACATAATTATTTTACAAAAAGATTAAATATTCTACTATCGATAATGACTGCTTAACTATCGATTTTACAAGTATAACAGATAGGATCTCGGTATTTTTATTGGTTGCTGTCTATTTTCTTAACAATCGTAAATATCCCCCGCCAATAAAAGCATTTGCCGCGTAATATTCGAAATGAAGAGATGGATTCCAGAAGAAAATGATGATTTGCCATGAGAAGATCCTGCGAACTGTAAAATGTATAATTTCGACTTCCTTTGATAGGAAATCGCCGTAGGACGTGAAAAAAGGTCAGCTGCAAGAGGACGATATGGATTTTATCTTGCGATGAAAAGTGGGTCACAACGAAAGCGCTTGTGCGCACGCTTCGATTATCGATTGAAACGTTACGTTTCTTCAATTCGTACGCTGGATCTCATTTATGTGAACGCAGCGGCTGTGAGTGTTCGTGGTATGACTTTCTCGCAGTAGGCCAGCGGCTGACATCTCTGGTTTATGGTTCGTGCGTGATCGCGAGTTTTGTAAAAAATGTGGTGAAATTCGATGTGCAGCAACGTGCCTTCGTGAAATCGGCCATTTTGGTAGTGCGTGTTTCACGAAAACGGATAGGATCATCTCTGGCAGCTACCCTCGACGGTTGTGCGTGGAAGTGGTGGCAGCTCGGTGTCGCCCACAGGACACAGCCGTAAAACTGAAAACGATCGTGTTCTTGGGCCAGTGAGAGAACAGCCTCAACAAAATGGCAGGGAACGTGGGTATGGAACAATTGATTCCGATCGTGAACAAGCTCCAAGATGCATTTACACAACTTGGGGTGCACATGCAGCTCGATTTACCACAGATTGCGGTGGTAGGTGGTCAGAGCGCAGGAAAAAGTTCCGTTCTCGAAAATTTTGTCGGAAAGTAAGTATCTCACGTTCTGTCATTCTGTCTTTCTTCGCTTGTAGAATGCTTTCTAATGCTTTTTGAGAATCTAGGAGACTGTTCAAACTATTTGATTAAAAAGGCGTGGCGAACTACGCCGCATTATAATTTTGACACTGGTCGTCAGTTATATTAATTTGACTGTCCCTCTTTTCTATACCCCTTTATGTTAACTATTTTAATCTATCGATCGTGACATCAAAATTAACTATGTATATCTTTATGATTTGAGGCCGCCTACACAGTGACCTGTCAAATGGTTATTTTTTTCCGTTACTGGTGATATTTAACCTTCTGCTAAATTACTTGAACTACGCACGTGTAACGAGGAAAATTATTAATTCAATTGTTCTCGATTTAAGCCGCTTAGTGTTATATTTTATTAACTTAGTCCTCTTTAATTTTTGTTTTTTAGTTTCAATTTACTTGCAATTTCAGCGTATTTCAAATTTTTATGTTGGTTTTATTAAACAATAGGACAGCGATTGCATTTAATTTGTACAATTAAGAAAAATCATAAATGTTTTTAAACAGAAAAGTATAATAGTTATGAGATAATTTCTAACACATTTTTCAGTAATTTTTCAAATTTCAATATTTGGAAAGAGAAATATTACATTCAAATGTTTTGAAATATTACATTCATATTACATGATATCATTAGATAAGAATAATATCAAATCATTAGATAAAAATAATATTTTTTTTATTTTCAGAGACTTCTTACCTAGAGGATCTGGTATTGTAACCAGACGACCACTTATCTTACAACTGATTAATAGTACAACTGGTGAGTCATCATAGATAAAATGATTATAACAATTTTTTATATTGCAAATATAAAACAATATTTAATGTTCATTTCATTGTAAATTGTTTTTAAGAATTAGATTATAATACTGCAGCTATAGCATAAACAACATAATTATTTTATTACATGTTCTAAATTGTTTACATATTATATATTATTTTCTTCTAAGAAATATTAAGTACAAATTTAATGTAAAATTTAATCCCTTGATATTTTTTATAAAATTTAGTATTATTTATCTCTAATTTTGTTGTCCACAAAATTATCACATTTCCTGTAACAATGAACTTTTGATAAGCGGGAAATCACAAATATTATCAGTTTCACTATGCAGTCAAACAATTAAAAATGTTTTAACAAGATATTATTTAGAAAACACATATTATAAAGTAAATTATGTCTTTATTATAGAATTTGCTGAGTTTTTACATTGTAAAGGTAAAAAGTTTGTGGATTTTGATGAAGTACGGAAGGAAATTGAAGCTGAAACAGACAGAGTTACAGGCAGCAATAAGGGCATTTCTAATATACCAATAAATTTAAGAGTATATTCGCCTAATGGTAAATACAGTTTTTTAAATATTATATTTTATATTGCTCTATGTTAATAACTTTATCAAAATATTTATTGTTATTAGTTCTAAACTTGACATTGATTGATTTACCTGGCCTCACAAAAGTACCAATTGGAGATCAACCAGCAGATATAGAAGCTCAAATTAAAGGCATGATTTTTCAGTTTATTAAAAGAGAAAATTGTCTTATATTGGCAGTAACGCCAGCAAATACTGATTTGGCAAACAGTGATGCTCTTAAACTTGCTAAAGAAGTAGATCCTCAAGGTACATATTTTTAAATATTTGACACTTAATATTAACAAATTATTTATATTGTAAATTTTTTAAGGTGTTCGTACAATTGGTGTTATTACAAAATTGGATCTTATGGATGACGGTACTGATGCAAGAGATATTTTGGAAAATAAATTATTACCTCTAAGACGTGGCTATATAGGTGTTGTTAATAGAAGTCAAAAAGACATAGAAGGTCGAAAAGATATAAAAAATGCTCTAGCGGCAGAAAGAAAATTTTTCTTGAGGTATAATAAAAGAATAATTGTTCTTTGATCAATTTTTTTTATCGAAGTATCTAACATATTTTTTTCTGTATACACTAGCCATCCATCTTATCGACACTTGGCAGATAGATTAGGAACACCATATTTGCAACGTGTTTTAAATCAGCAATTAACAAATCATATCAGGGATACTTTACCAGCACTAAGAGATAGATTACAAAAACAATTACTTACATTGGAGAAGGATGTGGAACAGTACAAACATTTCAGACCTGATGATCCTGCCATAAAAACTAAAGCTATGTTGCAGTAAGTATTTTTTTTCTTTTTTATGTATATTATTATATGTAAATTCATAATTTCTGTGATATTGGTAACTGTTATCATAAAATAATTTCAATGAAAAGAATGGTACATTCCATAACAAATTATGTAGTATATTCTATAATAGAGTCATAAATATCTTATAAACTAATTTACTTCTGCAGTTTTTTTTTCAAATACATTATGGGTGGAGGGTCTTGACATTTTAGAGTTTTTATTCTTATTTTTCAGATCAATTCAAATGTTTCTGTAGGTATCATATTTTTTTTTTCATGTGTGCATTATTTGCATGAAAATTGTATAACCAATTAAAGAGTGAAAAATAACAAAGATTTTCACTAACATTAAAGATTTTAATGTATTAATGAATCATGTAGAATTTATTTGACTTTACTAAATATCATGACTCTCTGCCCATATAATTAATATTGAGGTTTAGTGCTTGTTTATGCATTGATTGAAAGAAAAACATTTTTAAGGATGATACAACAACTTCAGTCAGATTTTGAAAGGACTATAGAAGGTTCAGGATCTGCACAAATCAATACAATGGAGCTTAGTGGAGGTGCTAAAATAAACAGATTATTCCATGAACGTTTTCCATTTGAAATAGTTAAAATGGAATTTGATGAAAAAGAATTGAGAAGAGAAATTGCTTTTGCGATTAGGAATATTCATGGTAAATGATTATTTCAATAATAATAGTCTTATCATTGTGATTTTGTTTTGCACATATGAAGATAAATAAGTGCTGTTATGATTTTAAAAATAAGTTATTAACAATAATATAATGTCATAGGTATCAGAGTAGGTTTGTTTACTCCTGATATGGCCTTTGAGGCAATAGTCAAGAAACAAATCAATAGACTCAAAGAACCTAGTCTGAAGTGTGTGGATTTAGTTGTACAGGAACTCAGTAATGTTGTACGCATTTGTACTGACAGGGTGGGTAAAATTATAAGACTTTTACTTCTGAACTTTTTTTTTTCCTAATGACATATTTTTAACATAATTTATATTTTATGTTACAGATGTCACGTTATCCTAGATTAAGAGAAGAAACGGAACGTATTATAACTACTTATGTCAGACAACGAGAACAATTGTGTAAAGAACAATTGATACTCTTGGTTGATTGTGAACTTGCTTATATGAATACAAATCACGAAGATTTTATTGGTTTTGCCAAGTAAGTTACCTGCATTTTGTTACATGTCTTTGTAGCTATTTAGCAAAGTTAAACGAAATAACATAATACGAGAATTTAATTTTTAACAAACGCACATCTAGCGCTATATGTTGCTCTTATTATATTCATGACTGCAGCTATAAATTTTATTATATTTGTATTCACAAAATTTACTACACGACATTTTTATATAATAAATTTGTAAAACATAATATTTAAAAGATATAATAACAAATACTTTTATTAACTATAAATTACTCGAATAAAATAAAATATTTAATTTCTATTCGCTGTACATGTTAAATTATTATTTTTGGAAAATTCCAATTTGCAGTAATGAATTCTATTTTGCATGACAAATGTAAATTCAACACACAGTATAGTTCACATAATGACAATGTGCTTTACTAAATATAAACATATTTTCGAAAACTAGTTTCATTAGTTTCATTATGGTTATAATTTAAGCTTTTTTATGAGTTGAAAGAAAAGTGATGAGAAAATTCATTGATTAAATATACTGTTAGATATATTAGTTTGCTTGCAAATTCTTTTTATGCAAATTAGAAATTATATATGTTGATTTGTATTTTATTATATATAAAAAACATATCAATGTATATAATACATTTATACCGTATTTCCCTGAAGTAGTATGATTCAGAATGTAAAAATTTATATTGGAAAACGTATTTGACATAACTAATATATATTTAATTACATTTATATGACTTTTATAATCAGGTTTATGCGGTATATTCTACAATCAATGCATGCTTTGCCAAAATCAGTTTATATTGCAAGCTTTAAACTAGCAAATACTATTAGTTTATTTTGTTTTTTTAAAGCTAAGGCACACATTTTTAGTATCATTAATAAATAGTAGAATTTAATGCTATTTTCTTTACTTCTCGTGTACATCTGTATGACACATTGTGTCACATATATTGTCATATGAAATTGTATCTCACATTTTTTCTCTTTGTACTATGCATATTTACAATAATTTAATTCTCTCTAGCAAACATAAATTTTATTCATTTTTATATTTTACTTATTTAACACTTCTACATTTTAAAAGTTAGTTCTCAAAGATATCGCGAAGTAGATTCAAAAGAGAAAAAAGTATCAGATATTAATAAAATATTGATATGATTATGATTTGAGTTCAATTTTTGTTCCATATTCAATAATAATATTTTTAATTTCTTAAATCATGTTATGTGAATTATAGAAAAAATTTATATAGTAGTTTCCTATTATATAGTTTACAATAATTGAAATAAGAAATAAGAATATTCTATTTTTTATAAAGTTTTTTATGTCATTAAAAGGTAAGGCATACTTAATGTAAGAAACTATCTATGATTATCAACAGTTTGTTGACAATATTTTTCACTTTTTTTATACTTATTGTATTAACGAATGTATGTCTTCCCTTGAACTAAGTGGCATATACACATTTCCTGACATTTGTTTTCATTCATTGATACTGTATACTTCGCAATTAAAGAAAATTATTTAATTATATCGGCAGCGCGGCAGCCAGTAGCCATAACGCAAGGTAAGAATTATAAAGTACATTGGAACAAAAATTTACACTACATTTTTCTTCTTTTTCTATTATCACGCTCTTAATTTGTTATGCTTATTTTTCATTTGACTTTCTCTAGTTTTAAGTTTTATAATAAAAAACAAAAATTTTAATAAGCAATATTGAATTTATTTCCCATGTAGCAAAAGATTGAAAACTATTTTTCTAGTATATTTTAAAGCCTTTTTCTTTTGAATGAAATTGAAATTTATAAGTTTTATTCAATATTTCTTTATTAGTTTATTACATTCTGAAAAAGTTAATACCGTTTATATATACATGTATATGTATACACTATATAGATTGTAAGAATGGCACTTAAAATATAATTTTAAATTATTTACATATTAAATGTGAGAGTGGTTTATGAAAATAAAGAAATTGACTTAACCATCATGAAACATTATATCTCATTATAAATAAATTATTATTAAGTTTTCATCGATTATATATTTTTATTTAGTTTTATACATTGTAGAAAGTAGTCATAATTTATTACAATTTTAAGATTTTGATTTTAACATTTTGTATATAATTGCACATTTCAAATGTATTATTAAATAGACCATTCATTGCCACAGTCATTCATGAATACTCCAAATCGTATATTTCATACAGCAGTATCAGATTTTAGTTCCACCACTTTTCACATGATTTCACAATATATGTAATATTTGCTTCTGCAATTTTTCATGTGTTATGATCTGCAAAAATATTACAGTGTAATTAAGTAGAAATAATATTATGTGTACTTACATGTTATAAATAATGTTTGGTTGCATATTCAAAAATATTTAACTTTAAAGCTGTATGAAAAAGTATGTGCATGGAGTTGTTGTGACTGTATGTTATAATTATATGCAAATTAAAGCAATGTAAAGGTAAAATTAGTTTTTTTTTAAACACATGAAAATTTTATTGTTAAGTAGATATAAATTGAGGAGTATATTTTTTATTTATAACTTCCAATCAAATATAATTATAAATTAAAAATATACTATGTAATTATCCTCTCTATATTGTCATTTTGTGATCACATCTCATTGTTTAATATTTTTATATTATAAATACATGTGTTTTGGAAAATTGAATGAATTAATATTACTTATAATTAGGATTAAATTTAAACTTACATGAATGTTTGTGTAATTTAATACAAAAATTATTGCTGAAATTTTTATTCTGTTAGATTTTTTACACAATGAATTAACAGATTTTTATGGCAAGTTGTTACAATAAATTTTATATATGGGTATTCAAAGGCTTTTTTTAATTGACATTTCATTATAAATTATACCTTATGTTACAGTGCTCAACAGTCTTCAGAAAATGCTGTAAAATCTGGTCGTCATACACTAGGCAATCAAGTAATACGTAAAGGATACATGTGTATCCACAATCTTGGCATAATGAAAGGTGGTTCAAGAGATTATTGGTTTGTCTTAACGTCAGAGAGTATTTCTTGGTTCAAAGATGAAGAAGTCAGTATTTTTTAATTATACTATAAATATAATTATAATACATTGATCACATAAATTTTACATATTATGTTTTTTATTCAGGAACGCGAGAAGAAGTACATGTTACCTTTAGATGGATTGAAATTACGCGATTTGGAACAAGGATTCATGTCCCGACGTCATTTGTTTGCTTTGTTTAATCCAGAAGGCAGAAATGTTTATAAGGATTATAAACAGCTTGAATTAAGTTGTGAGACTCAAGATGATGTTGATTCATGGAAAGCTTCTTTCCTCAGGGCTGGTGTATATCCCGAAAAATCAACAGAGCAAGCAAATGGTGAAGGAGAGGTATATTTCTCATTATATAATTGTATTGTTTATATTGTTTCATATGTGTATTCAATTAAATATATCATATGTTGGGAAATATTACAACATATTCAGGGACGCTCGAGTGTCATTCGTCTCATAACTACTCGCATTTATTTTTATATTACAAGATGACAAATTGCATCACAATTTATTCATGTAAATCAAAGTATTATTAAAACGCAGTTGACATAAGATGACGTATGTCACTCGTGTGTACTATTTGTAACGCAGCTTCGATAAAAATATATTGGCATATTGTATAATTTTCATTTATAAATTAGTTACTTAATTATTTGTTTTGATTGAAGGAAAAGATTATTTATTATTATACTGAAATATATTTTGTTATGTTTATTAGAAAAGATTATTTTGGTTTATTTTAGGATATACAGCGGGTGAGTTAGTACGAGAAATGTAATTAAAATATTTTGTTTGATATTATATTTTTAACTGTGTGGTGGTGTGATGCATTAGTCTGCTTTTCATGAAATGGATTATTATAGATTATTATAAAATTCTTTGGATTTGGATGAAAATATTCATAGTGTAATACTATAAAATATTTCAATTAGGTTTTATAATCAAAATTCCATTTTAATATAAAACAGTATTCATAAATTTTCATTTTATATTAAATTAGACAATAATTATATTGCAAAAAATTAATTCTTTGCATTTTCGGAAAATATATCTAATTTAATAGCATCCCTTTTTATGCAAGTATAAATTGCGTAATTTGCATAGTTCTTATGTACTTCAAAAAAATAATTAAGTTTTAGTATTGCATTTACAATTGTTATTAAATTGTTTTGCTTCTAATTAACTGAAGGAAGGATATGAGGTTCGTACAATTGTAGAAATTTTATAGCTATACAGACATAACACTCGACACTCACACAAATATAAAACACCTCCACTCAGCTCTGCTTTTTTAATACGATTACGATTAAAATGTGTTTGTGAGAACATTTTATTCCATGCTGCTGGCAGCATTTCCATTTAAACATAAAATCAATAACACTTTATTAATTAAAACAACAGAATATATATAAATATTCTGTTGTTTTTATTTTTATTTTTGTTAATTATGCTTGTTACATTATCTTAAGCATTATTTTTAACTTGAACGAATGCTTGAAATTTACTATTTGCATATTTATAGGGTGGATCAGAAGCTCAGTCATCAATGGATCCTCAGCTTGAACGTCAAGTGGAAACTATTAGAAATCTGGTGGATTCGTACATGAAAATTGTTACAAAAACAACTCGTGATCTGGTTCCAAAGACAATTATGCATTTGATTATTAACAATGCAAAGGACTTCATTAATGGAGAGTTATTGGCACATCTATACGCAAGTGGTGATCAGGTAATATGTGAATTTAGTACATTATAATTTTATACACACAAATAAATTTTCAATATGATTGTTATTATATATACATTTATTGCTTTTAAATATAATTTAAAAATAATTTTTCTTATTTTGCACTTTGTCATTTATAGTCAAATTTATCGTATAAGTAAAATTTTAAAATGAGTATTTGAACGCGTATTATTATAGGCTTCAATGATGGAGGAGTCACCAGAAGAAGCACAAAAACGAGAAGAAATGTTACGTATGTATCATGCATGCAAGGAGGCACTTCGTATTATTGGAGATGTTTCGATGGCGACAGTGTCTACTCCAGTACCACCACCTGTGAAAAATGATTGGTTAGCATCTGGCGAAAATCCAAGGTAATAATTATGTTATTATTTTCATTGTCGCTTATGCATTTAATTAATTTGATATCTTTCAATCTTATACTGCCTGCTTTTGCCTCATACACTTGAACACCATTGAAACAGTCTTGGGTAAGAGTTACTACATTCTTTATATTAACTAAAATTTATTACTCAAACGCAATCTAAATTATAAATAGAATAACCTGACTTTTATAATTTGCTTATAGACTTATTTCTGTGCGTTTTAATTGAAACATGAAAATACATTACATATTTTCTATATTTATAACAGCAATAAATATAATGATTATTGTTTATTTTGAAATAAATGTGTTATAGGTTATCACCACCATCTCCTGGTGGACCAAGACGCGGAGTGACACAGCCACCACCTCTTTCTAGCTCTCGAGCTCCACCTCCGGTCCCGACGGGTGGTCGACCAGCACCGGCTATTCCTAACCGGCCTGGACCTGGTGGACCTCCGCCAGCCCGTTCTACACCTGGCCTACCTCCTCCTCTTATACCATCGTAAGTACCAAAGATTAACGTAATTTTCATCTAATTTAATGGAATTGTACCTTGTGAAGTAGTACAGAGAACATTTAAAAGAACAAATAGTTTCAAACACTCTGTACTATGGAGTATCTTCCGATTGTCAAGTTTCTCACAAATTTTGCACAACGTTCTGTTAATTTGTGTCAAGGTCGTCTTGTGTACAAAATGGAGGTTCCTTTTTTTTTAATTATTCTTAATCGTCACTGAATATTTTAAAAAAGAAATTTGCAGTTGCTTGTTCTCCATAGCTTTGTGTGATTGGGGCTTTGGTGCTAACTTCACTTTCTATTGCAGGCGCCGACAATAAGTCTTCGCACTAACTCGCCTATTCGCTACTAATTAATATACATATATATATATATATATATCAATTGCATCTAGCCAGTGTATATTTTACACGAGATACAATTTCCTAATGCTATATGTTTTGTCTGCAAATATTACGAATTATTATTGTTAATTAGGGGTGTGTAAATTGTACAAAAATAACCAATGACAGATTAAAGAAAGCTTCCAACAACTTTGATGAGCAATTTATCTCATATTACACGTTATACTCTGTATATCAGTAATATATCAAATTATTTCGTGGTCCAATTATTTCGTAAAAATGACCAAGAGATTATTGTCCGTATTTTTTTTATCGACTTCATTTTATTTTAGACAATATTGTAAAGCATAGTGTTCTAAACTCGCCCTAGACAAATTTCTATAAATTTGCAATTCATCAATTCGATAAATTCATTACAAAATTGCACACCTCTAATTAACAGACTAAATATCTACGATATATCTACGATATATCTAATTGGTATTAGTGGCAAAAAAAAAAAAAAAAGAAGAAATAATATGTAGAGAATAAATCACAGCTCATTCGCGACGAACAAAAGAGGTAGAACGACGTTTGTTTCATTGTAAATTAGTTGAATGAAATTGTACATGATGCCTGTATATACAACTAAAGACGTTGTAAAATAAATGATCTTGAGTTCTTATCACAGATGGTGGATAAGTATTCATTCGCTTTACTAACAGCATGACATTTTAATTGCCTCGTAAACGAAATACATCTTCAATAAACTCGTGGAACAACGTTTCGATGGGTGTAAAGACTTGTATGAGAGAATGTGATATATAAGTACAATACGCAATAAGTTTCGTAATAACGTGTTGCATTTGATGATAGCTTCTGAAACTCTCTTAATATCGCTGCTTTCCTGCCATTGTCGATTCGATAAATAATAAAGTTGCAGAAAAAGCGAGAAGAATTGATTTGAGTCTTGTCAATTAGCAATCGGGGATGGACGTGTCGGTGCCTGCATTGAAAATATTCATTTTGTTGAATGAATGTCAAGCAGTTGATCGTTGACGAGAGTACTCGTCGCTGAGTTTCCCGCGTCTGTCGCTTTTTAGAATCACGCGAGAGATTACACATACTTCTTAGGACATTCGTGAATGCACGATAAAGTCGAATTGAAGTGTTAGTGCATCATGCAGATATTAATTTAAATCACCATATATATGTCGAATTCTGTACAGTAGCATATTATTGTTAAGGCATTAAAAACAAACGAGATCTGTAGTAAAAGCTGAGTGTCCGTGGTGTATGTTTAGTCGTGGGGGTGGTCTTCAGCAGAGGGTGACGCAAGCTGCGACGCAGGCCGCTGCTAATGCCGCCGTGAACGAGCTGATGGATGCATTCAAGATCAAGTAAATAGACCCTTGCTGTCTCATAATCCATTTTTTTTTCATTTTTTTTTTTTTTACATGCGAGATATCTTGCCCTCCTAACCACGATAATGAATTATTATGGGTAATCTTATTTAAGTTGCGCTACGTAGATTGGTAGACTGTTCAGGGTTGAGAATGAACACTAATTCAATGTCTTACTGTTTTCCGATAGTGTGTTTCGATAACCAATTTTTGCGAATTGTAACCAGCTATATTTTTTTATCTTCTTCGCTCTCTCGTTCTCTTTCTCTCTCTTGCATGATCCGAAAAATTGGATTAATAAGCGATGACGTTGCCTTCAACTTTATGTATTGTTATTCGACATATGTGCGCGAAATAATAGATATTATATATATACATATATTTAAAGAAAAGGAAAAACGCCATGTAAAAAAAAAAAATATACGCGTGTAAGGGAATACACTCTGTATACTTGTAAAACACGTGTGTAATTCGCTTCGTTACATTCCACATATATGTATATTGCTCTTACTTCGTAAAGTAGTTTAGTGTTAAAAGGAAATAAATGTTCTTTCATAAACTATAGAACAATGATATATATTGTGTAATCCCAGAAAAAATAAAGATGTTCTAATAGCGCGATGAAGAAAAATTTTAGGATCTGATATAACGTATAATTTATTGTTGTTTCGCTTTGGATATTGATATTAAATACCGGAGATTCGTACACACGATCTTCTTGTTGATAGATATTTAAAAAAAGAAGAAAAAAAGAAAAAGAGTTTATTTAGATCGATATATTTGTATCTTCAGTAACTCTGTATCCTGGAAAGTCTACCAGAACCCTACAATGTGATCAAGAGTAGTTCTCCATTAGAGGTGAAATTCCAATTCCGATTGCGATGTTAAAATTCGTTCCCGGGACTTGCATAAGATAAAAGAAAAAAAATGTCATGCTGTTGGGCAAAAATAATCGAGAATTGTTATTAAATGTTTGTTTTATCTTATCCCATCGATAGACTTTTAATCGGCGAGGATTGCGTTACATCGAGTGAATTTAAGTATATGTAATTATTAAATTGCGTGACGCAAGACACAGTTAACAAATACACACACACACGCATTACACACTGTTTCTCTACCTCTTGAAATGTCACCACAGTTTGTTCCATTCTTAGCCATTAATACTAAAAACTATCATATAAAGTTATACATACATAGCTGATCCCTAATGAGATATTAATGGAAAAAAAACGTGCTCAGACATAGGATGTGATATAGCGTAGAGTGCTTCAAGGATTTTGCATGAAAATCCCAAGTCGCGAATCCTCTCTCTCTCTCTGAATAGCCCTAATAACGAAAGAAAATTGACACTAATGATACCGAATCAGAATAATATTTATATACTATATATAATACATAAAATAGTAATCATATTATACTGTTACAATGTATGATGAATGTATATCACTCAGCATGCGTTCAGGAGCTGCATTATATTTGACGAAGGTATTTGTTGTTTTTTTCCTATGCTCCTCAACCGTGCTTGGAAAATGAAATTAATTATACTTGTACATACATAAGGGAAAGGAATATGATGTATTCTATTACGTTCTTATAATTATATAAATCTACGAGGCGCGATGTGCTTTCGGGTTTGCGTAATAGAGACGTTTGATGATCAAGAACACACTATACTATATTTGGTATATTTATATATAAATATATATATATACAGATAAAGTTTTAAATAACATTATATGAAGCAGAAACTTACCAAGAATTGATATTTGGTTCTTTCAAGTAGTCGTTTAAAAGTTATATTAATTTTTTTACAAAATGCTGCACGAATTTCTAAATACTATGTTAATTATTTTATTTCTTTATTTTCTTCTTACAGATAGTTTCATTATCAGTATTACGATACATGTATATTTATGCATAAATATTGCTTGATAAGCATATTATCTTTGAAACGATATTATTGCAAAAACTTATATCTTTTTATACTTTTCTCTGACCAGTGACGCATGGAATATGCGAGGGCAATGATGGAAGTGCAATTATTAAAGAAAAGAAACAAACGCAGAAAAAAAAGGAAGAAGAATATTATTTTTCATTACAGCAAATCGTCGAAGGTCGTGGATAAATAATAATAATAAAATAAGCACCGACGACGATGGACTCGCATTTCTTCGTGTCACTGTGTCTTTCATGCGATACCTCTTTTCAGTGAACCGAATCAGAAGAGAGGTATTTATAAATTCGATGGCGTACAATTTCAAATTATCTAAAACGTGTTGGCAACTCGTTCGTTTCAATGTCAAAGAGGCCTAAGAATATTCGTTGTTCCATTACAGAGATATATATTTATTTACGCCAAATTTACTTAAAACAAAAAAAAAAAAACCGCAACTTTCTCTTCCAGGACTATCATATCTATGTATTACGTATATACCGATATTTTATGTTAAGAAAGATGTTTTTTCGAAAACAAGATTATAGGAGGAAAATTTTGCACTTCGAATGAAAGCACGTCGCACTCGCGAGTTGAATTGCTTGTCGTCTCTTGACACTGGACACAATCCGTAATTTAGACTATTCGCTAACTAAACTAATTGAACTACATCGTGTACGTTATGCTCGATATTGAAGACATGAGAAGAATTACGGAATACATAAACACACATAAAATAAAAACATACACAGAATGGAGGAGGAGAAATCTCGCGAACAGCCACAAGTGGTACTATTGTAATTGTTATTGTACAGATATATATTATATACATACATATGTCTATTGAGATCACTTTATGCACCGTAATGCCAGAATTTAATAGATCATACTTTGAAAAGGTGATTGCGATTACGGTTCGCGAATTGTGAATACCATTATAATTATAATTATTGTAATTAATATTATGATTAACGACGTCATTATATTGTATACTGTACAAGATAAAGAAGACAATGTTATACGTTTTTTGGTAGTCTGTCAGACTTTCGTGGTTTTGGTAGATTGTGAAAATTTTTATTTTCATAAAGTTGTATACTTTAGCGTTGTTCCTTTCGAGGCAGGTCGTATTATGAATATATTAAGGGGACGATAGATATATAAGTAGATGTACGAGCCTCGTACGAGGCATAGCGTTTCAATAACACTGGGGCATATCAAGTAGTAGAAACGTGAAGAGAAAAATCGTTCTTAAGCATGCCCAGGTTCCTGGATGTTCGTCCGTTTGAAATTAATTGCATTTCATTTCCTTCGTAAATTTTTATCCAGTTTATCGAACGTGTATGTAGCAATATATAAATTCAGGTACTAGTCGTTTAAATTATTTTGAGAAAGATTTTGAGAAACGAACACTCGTACCTTTTTTTGCTCCAAATTCGCGTTTTATATAAAAAGAGCTTTTTGATTCTCGACTGGGTGGGATCTTCATTTCAGATATTACAACGAAAGACGATAAGTGAAAAAGTGTTTGTCATCGTCAGTGAATCGTGAAGCTTCACCAAAGAATCTTTACGATTCCCTACTTGATGTTTCTGTACGCTCGTACCGTCAATTAAGAATTAATCGATACTTTCGTTTAAAAAGAAGAAAAAAAAAAAGAAAAGAAAAAAGAAATCTCTACGTTTTAAGTATTACTTCGTATTGTACAATTTATGATAATATACTTCTTGCGTATTGAGCCTAAAAAAAAAAGGTCTTTGAGAACAAAACTCTCGGCTTTCGTGACTAAATCCAATGAAAATAGCGTTAACCGTGTTTAGCGATGTTGCCATTAACCTACTTAGAGACCAATAACGGATGCAAAAGAACAAGGAAAACGTAAGCTCTCTTGTGAACATAGAACAATACCACTGTTGTATTTAGTATATTTAATCGTCCAACCGAGAAAGGCGATTCTGAACGTAATTGCGCAATAAAATAACGAAGTACGTACCTTACAGAATTAAACGCAAATCTTTTAACGAAGCAGTATAGTATTCGTCTGAATTAAAGATACTATTTATTTATTTCCGATTATTAAACACCATTCTGTATTGAGTTGAACACATAATTGCGTTCAGATCGTCCTGGTTCCAGAGAGAGGAAGAGAAGAGAATAAATCGCGCAGGAAAGTACAGAAGAGGACAGATCGGTAATCGAGATTTCACGCCGCATCCTATTCACGCGACAAATTATTGTTACATGCTTCCATCTAAAGCCTTAAATGTAGCGGAATTCTAGTTAAAAAAAAAAAAAAGAAAAAGAAAAAAAAGGAAAAAAGAAAACAGAAGCTTACCTTGCGTAAGATGGAGCATCGAGTAATAAGCGTGATTTTATTGCACATCGCGGGCCGAGTGTAAGCGTTATACAGTTGCACGTAATAAGAATGCGCGTGCGACGGAGTATGGTATATGGTAGATGAACGATAAAGATGAATATGTAATTAATAAAAATCAATGGAAACATAATTCGTGGCTGGATTCGTCTCCGACGTTATTTTCACATGGTTAAAAATTTAGATCGACGTCGGGACGAATCGTAGATAGCAGAACTCTAAGTAACCCACGTGTCATCGATGGGGCGATCCTTGACAAAAAGAAAAAAAAAAAAGGTCGCTTGAAAACTAAAAAGAAGAAAGAAAGATATATTGAAACGTTTTTTGCAAAAATGTTAATAGAGCTTCCCGTTAATGTGAATTCGTCATCATTTTTATACCTGTTATACCCCTGATTTTGATAGAAATGATTTTTTTCTACGTCTTAGGAAAACCAGAGGAAACGGCCGTTCGTTGAATTCGATTGTCGATGTTCGATCCTCGAACACGTTTTGTCGCGAGAAAATATTTCCCAAATGAACCAACATCGGGAACATTGACAATGGGTTACTTAGCGAATTATTCTATATATGGATTGTGCACCTTACACGATTCATTATTGTAATATCGCGCGACAGGCGCGTGATACATGCATACACCGTTTTACTGCAATATAAATGTATATATAGAAAAGAACATAGATTCAAAATATATATCTATATCTATATAGCTATCTATCTATATATATGTATATGTGTATGTGTATATATATATAGATAGATATATTCATATATGTATAAGAACGAAAATTGAGAGAGAAACGTGTGTTATCCAACGACCGGAAACGCATTTCCGCTGGGGAAATTAGTGTCCGATGAGATTAGCGTCCGGTTACTGCGGCCGAATAGTATTATTCCAGTTCTGTTGTAACACTCGTATTTAATGTGTTGACTGTTTTAATTGTCGATCATCGACACGTACTACTACATGTTTCACTAATTCCTCTCTAATTTTCGCTTGATTCCATGTACCGTTGCGTGCAAATAACAAGCATTATTTTTAATAGAGAATGTGCGAGATTTTCCTGATTGTCCCCGCACGCTGGAATGCGTATTCGCGTTCTGCGTTATTTTTCGTTTTCTTTTCTTTTCTTTTTTCTCTCTCTCTCTCTCTCTCTCTTTCTCTCTCTCACTCACTGTTTCGATTGAAATCACTATCCAATGTCTGCCATTTTTCCACCCATTGAAGCATCCAGGATCTTACCTCGTGAAGTATTATATATACGAATTAATTCAATCGTAATTATCTGTATCCAAAGGACGTTTGAAAAGACGCAATTAAAAAATTACGGTCCGATTGAAAATGTCAAGTGGTTTGGTAAATTAATGAAAACGATTGCAAATGGTCGTAAAACGAACGTCCTTTTTATACGTCTATTTCTGCATGCGTTTTTGCTACTGCTTGAGCATGTGCAAATCTTGGATCTTTTTTTCCCTTTTTTCTTTTTTTTTTTTCTTTTCTCTTTTGCAAATCATCTCATACGCATAAATTATATCGTTTATTACGTCGTTTATTATAAACTTGTTTGTGCTTTTTGCATTACACAACGAATTCATTACGTGTCTTTATCTATCCATATATAAGAGTTTGTTGCACTTGATTCATTGACATACATATACATACACAGTTATTATTATTTTTCTCGTCACCAATTTCATACAGCATAGAAACTCACATGAATACCATGTCATGGCATAACGAAGCAGACATCAACGACGTCAAGTTGAAATTTATTCACTCGAATTTGTTATTCGCAGACAATTCGTTACATAGTAGGCATCGTAGGCCCTTCAAACGCGAAATGAAACATCACAGATGTTATTAATGTTACATTTTCTTTCAACTTCAAGGCGTGTTATTAAATTTTATTTGAAAATTTCGTTAAGTATAATTTGTATCTAATCGTGTATCTTCGCGTTCGAAGGGTAAAGTTATATTTCACGTTTGCGCGAACATTCATCACCGCTTTACTTGTTTAAAGTTAATCAATCGTCGCGTCGCGAACACTTTGGCGAGAAGCACCGAGTACTTAATCACTATCTGTGTTATAGGCGTCCTGTACCCAATATTCCCCCCCGAATTCCCGACAGACCGTACTACGGCCGATTAAACTGAGCTAGTCCATGGTACCGTACGACACCTGTGCACAACCACGCCCGGGAGTGTTCGAGGAGTTTCGTTTTCTCGAAACGAAAGCCGATGCCCGGGACACAGAAACGAACGAGCTCAGGACGAAACGATGGAAGATGTCACCCGATGCATTAGTAGGTGGGTGACAGACGAGGATCCGGATGAGAGAATCCTCTCCAGGACCAGAACGCACGTCCTTTCCAGATCTGTGTCCTCCTTTTTCAATCCCGGCTGATATATCGTTGTACGAGAAAAATTATCGATCATCTTCGCTCGCCCGTGTGAAGAGGAAGATCGAAAAAAAAATAAATAAATAAAAGGAGGAAACGTGATCGATGAACGGAGCAGGAGGAACAAGGCTGTGCCACGAAAACAAAACCGAAGAGAAAGAGGGACCAAGAAATGAACAGACAAGGTCAATGTAAAAAAAAAAAAAAAAAAAAAAAAAAGAAAAAATTAAGAGAAAAATGAGAGAGGACGGAGAATAGGAAATTAAAAAGAATATGAACAAACAAGAGAGTAACTGCACGTCTGTTTATACGCTTGTGTTCTCTCTTATATATATATATATATATATATATATATATATATATATACGTATGGTTTTCTTGCCTTTCACAGGGAGTTGGTTCGCTTTCGTGACCACGATTATTCCTAGGGACATTCATAGGTAAATAGGCGCAGGGTGGATTCGTTTAGAGCCGCTTAACAGTTTCATTCAATTAACCTGGCAGCTTGGCAGATGTAGATTACAAGAGTGTATCGTGTCCCGGCTGTGTTTCGCGACACACGGGTGAGGCCCACCTGACTGCGTCACAACCACTGCTTTACGTATGTCGCTCTGGCACGCGAACCAGCAACCTAACCTCCCCTCCTCCTCCTCCGCCCCCCTCCCCTTCCACACCGCTCCCCTCGAACTTCGCTTTGGTTGATTTTAGACGTAGACTGTAACAGTGTTTAGTCGCATCATCAATCTCACGACCTTCCTCTCTTGTATCTGTATCTAATAAGGGCATCTAACAATAAGTGATGCCTAGAATTATGGCAGTTTGGTAGTCGTAAATATTTTACCCTTTGTTAATCCAAATTTGTTGAATATTTTTACTTATGACATTCGATCAATTTTGGGCGAATTTCCAGTCCAATTTCGTCCGTTTCGGTTACATTATCTCCAGCTAACTTCAAATTTACTCATATTTAATTTTTTCTTTTAAATCATGGAATCTTTTGTCCATACCTAAATAGTTTCGTGAGTTATCAATGTGAAACGATAGAATTGATCGAGATAACTCTTGAGACCGTGAATCAGTTAAAAGGAAATGGTAGAAAATCGAAGCGATCGCCTCAGTTCGGCCTCAAAGTGGAATTCGTACGGATGCAAGATGCGAATCCCGAGCCTGTCTCTGTGGATCCGCTTGGAGGAGAACAATATTCTGTTCCGTCGCCCCGAGTATACACGAACGACGTGCTTCTTATCTCGATCCGCCGCTTGTTGCAATGCAAACACGCATTTAAACGATATTGTTTAACCATTTCTTGTGGATTGTTTGGCCAACGCCGTCTGCCAAGCAAACGGACCGGCCCACTATCGATGTTTTAATTCTCTGTGATGTCTCATTTATATTCTTCTCTATTTACCTATCGGTTATAGAAAATCTTTTTTTTTTTTTATTTAAATGTCTCCATTATTCGAAGAACAATGAAAATTAATCGTTTTTCTCAAATACTTTTTTTATAATAATACATACTTTTATATGTAATATTAATTACACAGAAGGTCAAACGATCAAACGGCAAGAGTTTAATCTATACATAGAAAGAAGAAGAAGAAAATTTGACATCAAACGCTATATTTGTTATAGAGTCACGGACAAATATCGTATGACAGACGATATCGTTGATTATACGTCCTTCTTCACATACTGACAATTTCGTATCGTTAATTATAATAATACGATAAGAAATAATCTTTAATTCCATCAAGCTTGATATCGGCGAATAGTTGAATTAACAACGCTATAAAGTTCCGGAGAATCTCGCCGAGTCTCAACAAAATTAATTTTTAATTCCTTTAAATTCGGCACACTCTGTACATGTAACGTGTAATAATATACATCTTATATATAATAACACTTTTTATCAAACGCTGATAAGCCTGTCGTATCTAAATATGTTTCTTCGAAAGATCATCCGTATCTAGCGCTCTTGAGAACTTTTTATCATCCTTGTGTTTCCATTTTCTTTCTTCAAAAAGAAAAGAAAGAAAAAAAGAGTAATTTCCTTCTCGAAGAGCACCGAGAGAGCCGCCGTATCGCGCATTGAAAATCACTTAGGGGGGCGATGCTTTTATCAAAGAAGAGTCGTCGCGTATGTCGCGTTTACGTTGCATAGAGAGACGACGTTCAGCAGCGCCACGCGCCTATCGGGAGAATTAACTGTAGTTTTAACGTGGCTCCGACTCGGAAACGAGGCGCGTTCGCGTCCCTCAATGACGACTACGACTACGACTACGACTCTACGACTACGGCACGACGCGATACAAAAGGACACGAGCGTGTGTGCGTGGCGCACGTGACGCGTTTGTACGCGTGTGCGCGCGGGCTCTCCTCTACTCGGGTGCACAAGAGGCGTTCGGGAAGTAGGGAGCT
Organism: Frieseomelitta varia; assembly: GCF_011392965.1. NCBI lineage: Eukaryota > Metazoa > Arthropoda > Insecta > Hymenoptera > Apidae > Frieseomelitta > Frieseomelitta varia. Next base: position 1,978,648 of record NW_025109550.1, read on the forward strand.
CCAAAGATAGCGTAGCAATTGCTTTCGAACCCTTTCGGAACACTCTTTCCACGTTTATTTCTGACAGGGGGGGAAGGGGGGGGCTGCCTCGTAGAATTTCGTTCCTTCTTCGTGCGCGCGTACGAAATTAGGTTACGAGTCAATGAAGAATACTTCACGAACACACACGACCGCGGCCAAAGTGAAATCGCGAAATTGCCCCGCGATGGAAAACTGCAGGGAAAACGTCATTGGTACGTATCAATAAGCACGAGTAAAATTGCCTCACGACGAAACAGGATTCCCCGAATCCGTTCGGATTTATCGGCTAACCTATTTATATTCCACGTAGCTGGAACATTCGTTTCCCTCGAAACGTTCAATTGCGAACTACTCTGACGAAAGTTCAGTACACACACACGTATATACGTCAATTCGAGCGGATGCGAGACGAGTGATGGCCCCTTTAAAAAAACGGAATGAAAACTCGGAGATTTTTCCATCAATGAGCCAGAAACGGCTGGGAACGTTGTTCTCTCGTTGGTTCGACGACCAAGGGACGGTTCGGAGGGGCGAGATAAATTCTCGAGACACCCTGTGTGCAGTCGCGCTGCTCGTTCGAGGGGAGAAACCTCGGGCATGCACGCGGGGGGAATAGAGACGGAACGAACGAATGGAAAAGGAGGCGCTGCGGGTCGAAAGGAGGAACGAGTTTCGCACGAGCGGAACGAAAATGAAGCTACGACTCTCTCTCTCTCTCTCTCTCTCTCTCTTTCTCCCTTCCCTCATCGTCTCTCTTTCTACCTCCCGCTGTCTCTCTTTACCTTTGCTACCGCTAGCTCAACGTCTCTCTGTTCGTCCAACGCGAAAACCCTGCAGAAAGAGCGGAACATCGACCAGAACGGTGACACGAATGTTGAACGAAGACGAGTAGCACGTCGCGAGTAACATGTGCCACATTTTCGAGTTAAGCGGAGCTGCTGCTGCCTTTGCTTATTGTTAGTTTTTATACCTCTAATACCACGATCGATTTGTTTTCTGTCTACTGTCCGGACGACCTACACAGCTCGATTTCCCAGAGACTGAGGACGCGCGTGTTTCGCCGTTTCGGGCAGATTTTTCGAAGAAGTGGGAAGGAGGAGATATATATTTGCAGATACTAGGAACTTTGTTAACGCGACACGTGCGGATAACGAGTTTGCTTATCGGTTCCGCGAAGCGACTTCCCGACTGAGACCTTTTTTTTTTTTTTCCAAAAATGCTGAAATGTCAACACGATTCCTTTCAATCGTAATCAACCGTGACAATAGCGATTTCATACGACGAGAGTACATACGTATCCGGTTTAACATCATGTTCGAGCGTGTACTAAATTTGTTTAAAATTTTTCGCTATTGTGTATTTTTAACACGTCGACTGCCACGTCGGTCACCTCTGACTTTGAGATTGTTTCCTCGATGGGGCCACGGTGACCCACAAAGTGCCACAGATATTTCGATTAAATAAAATAAAACAAATATCGTCGTTAACAAATTTTTCACGTCACAGCCGACTATATCGTGAAATAAAATAAAACTTTGTAACTGCAGAAGATTGTAAAATAATATTATAAAATAAAAAAACGTACGTTTCAACAATTAATTAAAGGATTTTAATTAAAACACTACGTATTGTATCACAGAAACTAAAATGTCTTGTGAATCAGCGTGTTACATATGAACAAATTTTTTTTTTTTTCTTTTTTCTTATATCTCAGAAAATTAGAAGAAAAGAAAAAAAAAATACACCGTGTACCATTTCGCCGAAGACTGCGAACCACGGTGCTCAACGTGTTAAGTTGCTCGCGAGAAATTAGTTGCTCCTGCCTGTGGACGCGGTTCGATAATCGCGGAGAGAAAACGATTTTAAATACGCTTCTTGGAAAGCACGTACCGCGCGAACGCTATGTCTCTCTGTCTCCGTTCCCCCTTCCGCGTCGCGGCGCTTCTTCAAAGAAGCAGAATTTCTGGCGAATTCTCGACGCCGCCAGTTAAAATTCGCCCTCACCAACGAATAATACGCCCGATAAGCGGGCAAATTTACGAGCTCCTTCCGTCGAAGCTATCGATTGGTTTTTCGGTTGTTCCCAAGGACACAGCCGAGATAGGGCATTTTGAAGGGTCTCGTGAAAGCCCACCGGGGTCTGACCTCTGTGTAATATGTTTTCGACAAAGAATGCTGCCAACCAAAGGCGGTTAAGAAAATATCCGCAGCCTCTCAATTCTCTCTTTCGTTCTTTCAATCCAATCCAGTCATTTCATTTATTTATTTGTTCATGTAATTTCCACTTTTACACGCATCAAGGACTCGATCATGTTTCATGTGGAGAACGAATCCTCGAGTCTCACGAATCTTGCATAAAATTCTGTATTTTCGTATTGTCAGTTGACTTTTTAAACGAAAAGAGCAGAATAAATAAATTTCTACCTATTTTTTTTTTTTTTTTTTTTTTTTTACTGAAACAAAATATAAGAAAAAACTAATTTTATTGATGTTGAATTAAATTTCAGTACAAACGTGATTTCTTCCCATATGTTTTGCAAATTATTTCTTTCAAGTATATAATATAACAAAGACATTACGAATTTATTTTGGCAGGAAGTAGATTTTACTGGCCCACCCTGTGTACACCCGACGTACGTAAAATTTGGAAAACGAGTAGCAAATTGGTACGCGAAACCTCTCCACATAGGCGTGTTTGCGAGATCCGCGGATCCGCTCTAGGATTACTCGTAGGAGTTACAACGCACGTAAGAAGGACAGAATAGAAGCGCGACGCGAGAGGAGAATCCATCGAGAGAGAGCGGAGCGCACACACCACTTTCGTGGCTGTTCTGAAATCCTGCTCGGCACGTTCCCGGACGCACACTCTCTCAATGTCGCTCGCAAGCGGCGTTACGATGGAAACGCGCGCGCATCGCCACCGGGACACGGACGTGCACGTAACTCTGTGTGCATTAAGTGGCGGGACAAGCCAGACGCACAATAGACGCGCATCGGGGCCCCGAGACATCGACCTTCGAGTAGCCAGGCAGCAGGTAGATCGTCGCTACTTTCGAAAAAAAGAAAAACGTTTCAGACGGATTCCCGATCTCGAATCGGGCTAAGATGATTACCAAACTCGGCCTTGTGCATCACTTAGCGAGCCATGCGAGATGATTGACCAACTCAGAATCCCGCGATCGATCGATCTCCAAATTGGAAAGCGAAGAGACACGAAACGGACGGAGAATTTTCGACTTAGTATGATTTGCTTTGTGTAAGAAAGTGCAGGTTTGATTATCTTTATGACTCGTGTCGAGGCAAAGTGCTTTTCAAAATCTAGGATTCAGAATTACATGTATGTAGAACAATTTGCTGAAAGTCAAGTCAATTTAACGAGTACAAATGCTCTAGATAAATGCTGCGCGATAGATTTCCAAATGAGGGGTTTTTCGAGTAAAAGTAATTGATGCACAAATTGCTGATTGCGGTTTTGCGATTTATTGACTGATTTGAGAATTATTTATAGCGTCTTTTGTAATGAACGAACATAGAAAAGTCAGTCCGCATCGTCCGACTATGAATTATAAAAGAGAACTGTATAACCATTGAGCGTCGTTCCGGCTTCCGCGAGATTCGATCGTCAAGGATGTTGATAGCTTGATAGGTTCATTTTCGAAGGATGAAGATATATAACGTAGAAGATTGTCATTTCGATCGATCTTGAAAGAAACGCGTTTTGTTACCCAGTTAGAGAGAGATTAAAGAGACCACTTTCTTTAGAAAGTATCCTCGGTGCATAAATATCACGGCAAGATAGCGTGGTAAATTTTTATGTAACGATAGACTCCGGCTTGGAAAAGAAAACGGCGGATCTCTACACAGTAATATGTATAACGACACCATAGAGAAATTTCGTCTCCATTTGAAACATTTTAAGTGAATCACGTTAATCAAATCCTCGTATAAAGATTCGACGAGCGAGCGAGCGTTTAAAAATTGCTCGCGTGCTCCTCTATGTATCGCAGGCATCGGGGTTTAACCTCTTGCGCTAGTAACGGACCATAACGAGCGACCAAAAACCGTAAACAATAATTCGTCTTCTTTTTGAATTCATCGGTATATCACCGGATGAAAATTATTAAGAAGTAATAAATTTGTTATTTGTTTTGCCTGGATTATATTTCAATATACTTAAAACTGAGAAAATGTTGCAATACTTTGGGCCAAATATTCTCGACGTGCGTGGCACGTCACTCCAGCGTAAGAGGTTAAAGGAGCCCTGTGGATCTCTGGTCACGGTGGGAAGAGTCGCAATTCAAAACAGTGTAAAGTACGTGTCGAGGGACGGTTTCTGCTACGCGTCGGAACGAGACAGAACGAGAGACTCGGATGAACCAGACAGATCAGAGCGAGAGGTCCTTGAAACCGAGGAGAGCGAGCGAGCGAACAGATGGGACGAGCAAGTGAAAGATTCTCGGGACGAGATTGGTGTGAGTAAGAAAGCGGGACTGAGTGAAAAGAGAGCTACGGTTCTCGAGAGAGGGAGCAAGATGGCGGCCGTGAGCGAGGAGGATGCTCGTCGGAGAGAGGAAGAAGGAAAAAGTAAACAACGAGCTCGAGCGAGAAACCGTACGAACGGAATAAGGAGGACGAAGACGAGGAGAGACGACAGCGCTCGAGACGTGGAGAAAGAGGGACAGAGGAAGATTGCGGAGGAACGAATCGGCGAGAAGCAGGTAAGAAAGGAGCGACCAGCTGTTTCCTCGTGTGACGTCACGCAGGTGCCTCACGGCCGGCTGGGGGAACGAAGGTGGGCAGGTGGACAATGCTCCTAACCCTCTTGTATTCGTATCTGGATCCTGTTTTCCACCAAGTATACTTGGCTAGTACTTTGCTATCTTTTTCTTTTTTTTGTTTTCCTTCCCGATCTTTCGGTATCATTTTCGAATCCTGCGATATATCTCGAAAGAGACCACCACCATTACGATCGTTCACTCGAGCAGTTTATGAAAGCGTTGCTAAAGGCTCGTTCGAGCGGTTCAGGCTAAAATACGTTTGGCATTTGACGTTTCAGCACGGTGTGCCTTGGAAATGTCAGTTTGCCGATGTTCCGACAAAGTGTTACACATTGCGTGGCGTTTCGTTTAACAACAATGGAAATGAGCCTGAACTCATCGTTCCAAGGGGTTTAACCTCTTGCGCTGGAATGACGTGCCACGAGGTTAAATCCATATATATTAATTGCGAAGAGGCAGAATGATAAACCACGGCGAGAGTCAATTCGAGACTCGAGGGGGCGATTAATTTTAGAAAAAGATGCGCTTTCTGATCGCGCCAAAGAGACGCGAAAGCAACCGTGGATCTCGACTTCTTCGAGTCCTGTAGGGAGATACGAGAGAGAGAGAGATATCGAGAGAGAGAGAGAGAGGCTCCGATGCAGCCATCGTCCATTGGCATCCCACTGTGCCTGCACGCATGCGTGCTCTTCGTGCCGGTGCGCACACACGCGCGCGTTCACGCACGTGCCCGCGTGCACACTGAGACACGCGCCCGTAAAGAAGAAATACAACCTACATATTTCGTCGAGGAATCGACCGAACTGGCTAACAGCGAGCTTAATACCTCCGAGGCTGATGTCTCTCGAGATCGTTCGAGAAACCGCTCGATAAAAATATGATCGACCACGAGCTGATATTCGAGTAAATCTGCCGTAGAGTCTGGTTGAATTAATTTGTAAGGACTGTAAAGACAGATCCCCGATTACGAAGCGTGTAACTCTTTAAGATTACTGTTGTTGGGAATTCTTTATGATCTAACCTTTTCGTTATTTTTAATACGAATGAAATAATTTTTTTTTTTTTTCTGTAGTGTATTTTCTGGTTTGGACATTTATGATAATAATTCAGAGCTAAGAATTTTCATGTAATATTTTTATATTAAATAAAAGAATTTTCATATTTCCCAAACTCTAAAATATACCATTTCTTCTTCGACTCGATAGAAGAAGAAAATTTTCCATATGTTTTGAACTCGTTTTATCTCGTAAAAGGCACGTCTAAGGGCAGTCTTTGTACACAGATTTATCGACCGTGCATAGTCCTTGGTTCGAATCATAAACACAATGGTCTATGACCGTTGACGTCCAACAGCCATATTTTTAAAAATGTCTCCGTTCAATGACATTAGGCCGCGCTCGCGTCTGTATTTTAATAGACAAGGCATATATATGTATGTATGTATATATATTTGGTAGTCGCGCATGGTTCACAGATTGTTGTGCTCTCGTTCCCGCAAACGACTCCGCAGATTGGACTTGAAGCGATTAATCACGAACATTATCTTATCGCGAGTTGAATGCTCCTATCAACGACGCGTCGCAAGCAATCCTCCGCTATGACGAGATTGTGCAACATCGTGCGCAACACCCAGGCCAGATTCACCAATAATGCAGAAACGTGTATTGTTCCATATTAGGCCCGTTCCTACGTTTATTTACGAATAACTTCGCAAATAACTTCAAGTCTGTATTTCTGAATCTTGCAGTGAAATCATTTTTGAAAATTTTCACGATCGAAACTTCGAGATTTTTTTTTTTTAATTTTATTTCTTTATATCCCTATCGGTTTTTATTACACTCGATGCGACGATTAACTGTTAGGTATCTGGAATTCGACTACCTGTACTATTGTTGTTTCGTAACGACGAAACGGCCGGGATTACGACAACAACTTCTTAAATATAATATAAATATAATCCTCTATTGTTAGAAATATCCTCATTAAAACAGTGTTATTTTTCTTCGTATTTTATTTCTTCGTTTCTGTCTTTACCACACTCGATGCAGTAATACGCTGTTCAGTTCAATATCTGAATTTTATTATTTGCGAAAAGTCTAGAATTACAAGGAAAAACTTTACAATACAGTTACAACGCCTAAGTATTTCTGCCAATTTCTCTAAATCACACTGAACAAACAGTTAGTAACAAAGGGCTCGGTTAGTAATGAAAGCGCTTACGCAGAAAATCATCAATTTGGACAACGCAAGGTCTTGCCATACTTGGCTTCGAATTCCCCTAAGTAGGCAGGTATGCGTATGACTAACAATGTTTCAACGAGCGGGGCGGTACGATTCGTTGCTCGCTCTGTCCTTCTCCGACGCCTGTCGACCCCTACATAACTCTGTCTCTCGCATTCACGCGCTCTCTTACAATTAGCTACCTGAGGTACAGGGAAGTATTACTCACCACGAGCACATTGTTTTCATTGTTCCGCGAGTTATGATCCCGGAGTTGATAAGATTGAAGACTAAAACGAGGAAAGGACACTTGGGGTTTATGGACATTACGAATGTTCATCGACGACCGGATTTACTCTGCTCTAACTGTTAAACGAGTCTTGATACGATTCCGGTGACGTCGTTCGATTTATTTAAACGAAATTCATCGCGGATTTTTACGCAATCATTGAAAATTTGGAGATAAATGGGGAAAATAGTAAATAAATTGTATTATTTACATTGAAATATCGAAATATATAAAATATTATATTACAATATATAAATGATATATAAGTAATTATAATAACACGCGAAAGAAACAATTTTCTATTTACATTTCTATTTAAAAATGCGTAAAAATCCGCGTATCCTAAGATCCAGAGTAGTAATTTACCATCATCCTTGATGTTATCGACACTGTCGCCGGATAATGCGAAATTATCGCAAGCAGCATTCATGAGGTTGCGCACACGTAGAATTGTAAAAGGGTTCAGGCGTGTTTTCGTCGTGTTTTCTTTTTTCAAAAGTGTTGTTGGCCGTCGAACGCGCGGCTATTTAAACAGCCGCTCCGCGGAATCTCGAGTTTGACCTATAATTAAATGTGCTATTTTTCGCCGGCACGCCAATTTCACTCTCGCAGCGCCGCACCCGTGAGTTTCTTCAGCAAAATTGCGCATTCGAAATGTCGAATCGTCGTTTTCGTGCTCCTTCCTGAAATGCTTCTAGATTCATGCCAGTTTCACGAAGAAAAAAAAGCATCACTCGCGGGTATAAACAAACGTTCGCCATACAGTGGGACCTCGAACGAAAAATTGGGCCCTGGATGTTTGTCGATCGGGCAGTACTCTTCAGTATTTACAATGTGAAAACGCTGCGCCTCGGGTGCCCCTTGTATACGCATTAGAGTTCACGGAACTGTGCGAATGCTTGACACTTTCATACACAGACTCGATTTTGCTTGCTCAAAATATTAACATAAACAAAAATAAATAAACGAAAATATCTATTAACGTTGGAACAATCGTATCGAGATATGAGTCACTGCAATGAGTTCTACGTATGAGTCACTATAATTTAAATGACAATTAGAGATCGATAGCCAGAAATTAATATCAATTTTGGCAAGAGTAACTTTTAAGCAGCTGTAAAAAACGAAAGTTTGTAAATCAATCGTATTGGTGGGTTTGACTGTCATAATACGTTAATAAAATTGCAATTATTAAATTACAATAATATTCGTAATAAAAATTAATATTAATAATAGTATTATAATTGTACAATTGTTATATATAATTTATATAACAATAATTGTACAATTATGTATAGAATTATTATTACTATTATTTATTATTATCAAATTATAAATAACATTTTCAAATTTCGTGATCATATTGGTAAACTTTGTAAAATCAATTGAAGCCTACGTGAACGAGTGTTTTTTTTTCTTTTTTAATAATCAAGAGAACATCGAAGACAAGTGAGTATGTTTTAACTGTCACATAGGCAAAGATTGTTTTTTGTTGCGAAACTTTGAATTTTATTAGTGCACGCTTCTTTTCATCGTTGCCAAAGATTGGTCGTTTGATAAAGGAGGAAAAACGGTTCGTATTGCACGAGACCGCAGAATCCTCCTTGCGGCTCCTTCTAATTAACTATTTCGCATCGTTAAGATACGCTTAACCAACGAGGGGACGATTTATTTTCGTCCGACTTGGCAGTGCCTATCATAACGTGATTAACTAATTCGCCAACGAGCGTCAATTCGTTCGAATAACTATGTACGTATTCGATTCCCAATGAACCGGATAAAACGGTAACAAATCCCGTCAGGGTTTCATGTCGCAGATCATACGTCTCCTATTTGATTTGCAACGTCTCTTAAAACACACTCGACTTATACAAAATTTTGACGCGCGAAACACTTAAAAAAAATTTCATCAAACGGACACGGCGATATCCACGGTTTTTTCGTCAGTCGAATACGACCAAAAAGAATTCTATTGTGAATACTGAAATACCTTCCCGTAAATGTATATATACACGTCTGAAATACTAGTCGTCGAATATGTTCTCACTGGAGCGTTCGCCTGCAAACGTTATGAAACGGATTTTCGCAATTCCACGGTAGTTATCGATCGGTTGAAAGCATCGACATGTGAGTTAGAAATATTTCATCGCGGCTGGTTAATCCACCGCGTGTGCAAGGGTTATGAACGTCGACGTTCCCCATTAGCGCGGGTCCGGGAAGCAGTTCGACGATCGCTCGAAAAAAAGTGACGGTTGCCCCGAGACGGTTGAACGCACCAAGACGTGGAGCGATCGTTTGTCGAATGAGTGGTGAGCTCCCGTCTTTATTTTCAGTGACACCGGTGTCTATTTTTAAACTGGCTTTGGTCACCTTCGTGAGCGCCCCCTCATCGAACATTGTATTCGGCATATCGATGCCCTAACCTCGCGCGATCGTCGTCCAGTCTATTGACTATGCAACGTTATTATTATTTTCTCACTGATAAAAATAAACACAACTTTTATTCTTATACTTATAAAATTCGTCGGAGACGCTTCATCGTTGCGATCAGCAGAAATATTTCTGAGATTATTACATTACGATTACGTGCGAGTAAAATTTTCGAAACAAAGTTTAAAAACACGTACGCACGTACAGGTTGCAAAGTATTTATCACACTTTACAGAGTATATTTGAGCAAAGTAAATTATTGATTGTATTAACGAGTCAATATTGCGCGGTGGCCATCTTTAGAATTAATTCTATATTTAATACCATTATTCACATTGAGTGTATGTAACATTTGTTTCTGTACATAATGTTTGCCAAGCTTGCAGCTTTTAAACACATTTTCAGGTCGGTTGGGAATTTTGCCGATAAGCTGTATCTCGTTACAGTATTAATTAATGAAATTTCAGAAAATTTCCCCGTATAGAATATACGTACTTATAAGGGTACTTTTTTTACGTGCTCTTAGACAGTGACGGCTCGTTGCTTAAAATTGTGGGGGAATACTGCAACTTTCGGAATACACATGGATTTTTGTTTCTTACATGAAACTGTATAGGATCGAATGAAATAGAAATAAATTAATAAATACATCTATATATGTAAAAATTAAACATTAATATAGGCAACCGTAATAACACGAAATAATATACTAAATACAATAAATACACGAAATTGACATTTCACGAAGCGTTTCCTATAGCGTGTAAACATTTGTAAAAAATTTTTTATAGTTTACACATGGTCTTAGATAATTGTATATCTCTAACAAGTATATATCATCACAGAAAGAAGAACGCGGATTTCTATAATTTCACACTTGTCAAAGAGCTTGTCCTCCCTGTTGTCTGTCATTCCATCTGCACGCGTGTACATTCAATTTAGGGGAAATCACTGGAACAAAGAAGTAAATCTTGCGAGCACGTCAAAGAAATGAACCCGTTCTTTTATTAGCGAGCGCGGTCGCGCTGGCAACCGTAACTATAAGGTGGGCATAGCACACACAGGCTCGCCGCGGTTCTCCCGTATCCTTTTCCCGTGATTACAATGCAGGGACGGTACGATCGGTGGCGCTGATAACAGTGTTTACAGAATCTGGCATGGCGTTATCTTCGCCAGCTTCCGCAACGTCCGTGCTTCTTTCATAAACTCACGCGGAATTTGTTAACCTTCCATTTACGTTGCTTGACACGGATTAGCAAGATTTCCCCCTGGCTAACCTCTATCTTAACCTTTACGACCAATAACGACGTCCGCGCTATTACGTGCGCTATTACGCGCGCGCGCAGAATTTTTTTCTCGACAGACATTCGTCGCGTTCCTCTGAGGATCCTTTGTAACTATTTATAGTATTTACAGTGTTTATAGTATAGTGTTTATATATAAATACTATATTAATATAAATTTAGTATAGTGTTTATATATAAATACTATATTAATTATACTATATTAATACTAGTGTTTATAGTATAGTTTTTATAGTTTTATAAATATTATAATAGTTTATATATATATATATATATATTATACTTGTGTTTATAGTATAGTTTTTATAATTATATAAATACTATATTAAATATACTATATTAATACTAGTGTTTATATATAAATACTATATTAATTATACTATATTAATACTAGTGTTTATAGTATACTATATTATACTAGTGTTTATAGTATAGTTTTTATAGTTTTATAAATATTATAATAGTTTATATATATATATTATACTAGTGTTTATAATATTATAAATATTACTAGTTTATATATATATTATACTTGTGTTTATAGTATAGTGTTTATATATAAACACTATGTTTAATATAAATACTATAAATACATATATAAATTTATCGTGCATTGATGGAACGTGTTTTCAGATTTGTTCCAAATTTTGTGTCATGGCTCTAATGAAATTTCGAAACATATCACGCACATAATTCTACGAAAAATTTGCATTTGTAGATTAAAATCGGACACCCAGTATATTCGTTAAGCCGCAGCCTGCGATTTTCTGTAAAAAAGAGAGACAAAAAAAAAAGAAAAAAAGAAAGAAAATGACGAAGGATTTCAGGATCATCTTGATAATTCGTTGATCAAACAAGTGTCGAAGTTTTTTCACGCACGGCATGAAATTTTATCGCGGCGTGATTTATGAAGTTAATTACCCTTCAGCGTTTCACTTTTAAGGTTATACGCCGGACAGAGTCGAAGGGTGGTTCGAAATTTGTACAGACCAGATATGATCAAAGGTAATCCCGAAGGAAAAATTCGATTCGATGCATGCGCCGGCCGTTGCTATAAAATTGAAACGTGAATAAGCGCTTGCAAAACAACCAATATACGCTCTGATAACTTCACGTTTTCCGATAGGTTAGGTCAGGGACCAGAGTGGAATTTCGAATCCCGATACGTACATACGCCCGTACGTATCTTCTTTTTGGTTTCATTCACTGTTCATTGCCACGGGATAAGGATACATTTCTCTCCCCTTTGACAAATATTTCATTTGTAAAATACCAAAAAGTAACATACACACGTTCCTCAAGACGTGTTTTCATACAGCGAAATACATTTGTCGGTTTCTTTTTCACGATCTGTCATTTATTCGATCACCTTTTAATTACTTCGTCGGTCGCGAAATCCAAAAAAACAAGCGACACTACGAATTTAATTTCAATTTTATTTAATTTCATTTGATATCATCAACCTAACCTAACCCTAGTAAGAAAATTTGCAACGTTTTCAGTATTTGTGATTACATACAATCCTAGTTTTATTTAATGTTACTTTTATTATCATATTTGACATAAAGATTGTAAAACTGTAAAAAAAAAATTTACATCTTCACGATTTCTAGTCTCCATGGTTACGTAACCTCACTGTGACGATTTTGTTCCATCGTGGTGCAACTGAGATTGACTTGTCGACGCGTCATTATTAATATTATTAATTGCCGCGCGAGCGGACAGTGATGCGTCTCTGAAAGCGTAAAATGCCAAAGCGTTCCGGTGAGAAATTCGTCGATCGTTGTAACACGATATAAACACGACCGGTGAGTCCTCTAATGAAAACGATCGGACGCAAGTGGAAAGCCGTCCTCTGTGTCACCTCTCAGGCTTTTCTTCTCCTTTTTTTTCTCTCCCCTTACTCTCTCGCTCGCTCGCTCGCTCCCCACCGTCCCACGCTCGACGTTCCCCCCTCGTTTCTCCTTCTGGCTCCATCGACTTTTCTAGGGATCTCACGGATAACGTATAGCTTTCATTCCTAAAACCATACACAGCCCATGTTCGCCGCCGACTCGCAAGTTCTAATAAACAATAAACGTTTGGTCTGCAGTAATTGCGCGGGCCATTATACATTCGACCTCCCCCTCGCCTTTTCTCTCTTTCCCTGTGGATTTGTAAATGAAACCGGGACGATATTACGGCGAGTTTTAAAATTACGGCAGCGCGTGCAGCAACGTCGCTGGCTGGGAAATACAGTGTTTGAACATTGACTGTAAAACATTTTTATGAATGTACTGCATATCGCGTGAGATGGTAGACTTTGAGTACAAACCTGAGTATGCGGACGGAGGTTACGAGAAAGGAGGTCTGTTGTTAGTTAAAAGAAAAATCGGCAAAATGAGACGCTCATTTGCCAGATCGATTAACTTTTGGAATTTTTTTAGATTCTAGCGTCGAAGCGCTTGATTGACTCTCACCTATTTCTATTTAAAATAAATTTCCCTATATAAAGTGATGTAAATAAACTTTCCTAATATATAGTAATATGACACTGTTAAACGACTGTTTTTTTTTTTATTGGCTTATGAAACTATATCATTAACTCTTTTATATATATATATAATATACTTCTTGCATATTATACTTGCTCTAGCAAACTTGCAATGCACGTTGACAATTGCTTTAAAATTCAAACAATGTTCGAAAGGTATAATTCACAAAATTTCAAAATGTTGAACACCATTAGCATGATTACTTCCAAACGCTGTGTCATTTTATTTGAAGTGATGATGCTTCGTAAATGAAATTGCTGGTAGATGATACGCGAAAAGTGGAGGGAAGAAGGTTAAGACGTTCGAGATTGAGGTTAGGATCCAGTTTCTTTCCGTCCCCGGAGCGGGCGGAAAGAAGTGAAAGTTAATTTTGAACGGGCCATTACAAAAGCGTAATTGCCCCGTTAGCCAATCGGGCGATCATTGTTTTGAACGGAATGATAGATGCCATCAAACTATCATTAAAGCCGCGGTTGCGTAATTGACTCGCGTGGAGCGGTTTGCATCTTTCTTGCGGGCAAGCAAGCCTGCCTTCCTCCCCCCTCTACGTGTATATGTAACGCCGCTACCGCTCGAGCGTTTAATACTCGTCGAAGAACGTTTGCCAGCGATCGTGATTTATTGTCAGTCAACCACTACCATTTACGTGTACTCTGTCAAGATTAACTTCTTCGTTCGAAATGCATTCATCACTTACACGCGTCGTAATTAATATCGGATGTTTTTCAACTATCAAAAAAAAAAAAAAAGAAAAAAGAATAGATATCTTCATGACTATCACCATGAAAAAAAAATAAATAAATTATATTTTCATCATTATCGGCATTGACGCTAATTTACGACAGCATTCGAACGTTTTTGTCACCTCAAAACGATATCTTGGTACTGTTTTGCAGTAAATATCTCGCGATATCTATACATACGTGCGTGCACACGTTTTTTCACGTCTGTCAACATCGGTCGCAATTGTGGCAATCGAGTTTTCGTGGCTGACGAAATCTCCAAACGTTTTTACATAACGCATTTGTGCCAAGTGTTTGTAAGATTAAGATTGCTTAAATAAGTTACTTTCGACAAGTCGGCGCGTTATCGATAAAAGTGAAAGGCGAATATTCTGAATCCAATGAACGTGAATTTATCCTCGATGAATCGTCTCGGAGCGTTCAGTTTCCTTAATCTGTGGAACGAATCGAATCGAACACGTTTTTTTTTTTCTAGAAAAAAAAGACAAAAAAAAACAGACGGAGAAAGGAAAGATAGGATCAGGCGTTTTTCTGATAGCGTGATTCAGGTAATACCGGCGCAATAGCATATCGAGCATGAGACCATCCATGCTGATCGATCTTCTGGCATGGCGCGACTAACTGTGAAAAGCTGATGGCGCCGACAGCGCCGCCACCGTCGTTTTCGTCGTCGTTGTTCCCGTTCTGTCTTCATCATGTTTTCAGTGTGGTTAGTGTCGTTTCGCTCGTGTAAATACACGCCGTGCGTTCGTGTCTCTCCTTGCCCCCTCCCCCTCCTTTCTCGCGTACTCCTCCGATAACGAACGTGTTTTACGCACCGCACCAAAATAATCCGATTACGGGGCCAAGCTTGGCCTTTAAAAGGCGCCTCCGGAACGGGAAAAGGGCGGGAGAAAGGGAGGTCCTTAACCTCTTTGACTTGGCTCGCCTGTTTCACCTCCCGATTCCGCGATTAAGTTTTAATGAACTCGTCCCCCGGCCAGCTTCTTCGTTCACTCGAACGTATTCCTCAATTTTGGACGTTCAGCCACGATACTTTTGATTTTTCGTACATCAGTCTAGTCACTTATGTACAGGGTGGCCACTGAAAAACTGAAGAGCTTTTAAAGAGCCTGTTACTTGTGAGCAGAAAAATGATGGTCATTCGAGGGATGTTGTTTTGAAAAAAAATCCATTTTATCCATAATTATATTTCCAAATAAGTAGTAAAAAGTTAAACACGTATTTGCAAAAGTTACTTTTGTTTTATATCGTTCAGTCTTTTCAGCGACCACCCTGTATTTTCTTTTTTTTTTTTTTCTGTCTTTTTTCCTCGTTCGACAGACGTCGACGCATTATCCTCTGCTGTCCGTAGAAAATTTCTCCGCGCTCTGCGTTCCTGTTCGGCCTGTTCGTACGATAAGCACAACGAGGAATCTCGGCTTTTAATCGATGCCGCCGCGGAATTCACAACGACGCGCGGTCGAGTTAATAAAACGTTTCAATTATTTATCGACCGCGGCTCGTTGAAATTAACGAGCCCCGCCGCTCGATATATCGGATGGTCGAAATAATTGCCGGATTTATTGGTGTCTTCGGTTCGGCTCGAATTTTCGAGTTTGGTTTTGCATAACGTTACGGTGAAAGTTGGACTAGAACGCGGATCCCTGTTACGAGATCGGACTTCCCCGGCCGCGAAAGTGAATTTTCCTTTCCCTCTTCTCCTTAAATACGAAAATAAACACTCTTTCCTCGGGATCCTAGCAGTTCTTCCCGTGTTCGTGTCGAAAACATTTCTCTTCGATTTCAGAGTGACATTTTATCAAGATGCAAAAATTAACAGGATTCGTATCGTATCGTATGTCTGCGATGATCGTTAATTGAAGAGCGGAATTAAAAGATATTATTGTCCGTATCCGTGGCCGAGTTGAAGTTACTCGAATGATATTCAAATAAATGTCTATCTAAAATAATTATTCGAATATATATGTTCTCATTGGTTGAATGTTTTATCATCGTTAATAATTATTCATCGTTTTCTTCGTTTATTCGGACAGTTTGGTACAGAATGAATTTTAATTATTATTAATAATAATTAATTAATATTAGTTATTCATTATTTTTCCATTTTAAAATTTAAACACACTCTACGTGTGACATAATGATATAAATATACCGACGAGTGACAGAAATGCGGGTCTGGATGGTTGTTCTGTTGGATAGACTCGATACAGTCTTAAATATGTACAAGGATACCTATCGGCCGAAAGTATCGCATGAACAAACAGCTCGTGCGGCGCAGCGTTCAGTGAGTGGGGAGAGGGGGAGGCCACTCCTCGCCTCTGCCCTCGCGCCAGTTCTCATCGCCGGAATAAATTTCTATTCAAGTAAATTTTTATTCGAATACAATTCCACGGACAATATTCGTTTTATTATATTTCTTTGTATCCCCCCCCCCCTTTGTATCTTTTCCCATCGTTTCTTAAAATATGAAATCCTATCAGTTAACCTGGTGTTTCGAAATATTAAACAGAGACTATCGTAAAGTTGTAAATTCTTGTAATACATTTTGTTAATAAGTAAAATTTCTGCGAATAGAAAAATGGTTCACAGCCTTATTTATTTTTTCAATTCTACTGCATAGAGCAGAGGTTTATTTGTCAGATTAATTTACTAATATGTAATTCGATTTACTTTGCTGTTGCGCCTCCACTTGCATTTATTAACAAGTGAAATTAGCTAAATGTCAACGTTTCTTATTTATTCACTTATTATTATTATTATTACATAATTTATCTTGTATAATTCTTTCAAGCGTGACAATCAGGTAAAAATCAATATATCTTATTCATTTACATTTATCTGTTTTATCAGATATTTTTTTACACACGATCGCATAATTTATCTTAATTTTCGGAAGAACCTCATAACTTTCGAAGCGAGTTCTACAGCAAAATTTTTCTTATTGTCACTCCCAGCGCGACGCCGCGAGTTCAGAGAGTTGAGTTTTACGTTCAATTGTCGCGGAGGGAAACGTACGGTCGGACATCATTTTTAAATGAAGCGCGCGCCTGAGCGACCAGGAGAGTAGAGGGAAGCGGCAAGTGGCACGTGGCGCGTGTGAAAAAAACACCGCCGCGAGACCGATGTATCTTCAGAATGCCTGTTTATCGATTTGCCGGAAGATTTGCCGTGTACAATGCCCCTTACCACGCTCTGACAACTTGTGCCTTCGCGAGGAGCGTCCGGATCAGATTTCGAAGGATCGTAACTTTGTTTACTCGGGCGCTGATTGAAAAAATTCGTATAGGAACATGTATGAGCATAAGGAACAAATAATAGTCACATGAACAATAAAGTTATATATATTTATTATACATTTATGTCATTCACTGTCAGGAACGTCTTGTGCAGATTGAGCGAAAGGAGACAAAGGAAGATTGCTCGTTGGCAATGAAGACATTGCGTCAACAAATAGAAACAACAGAAAAAGTAATAAAAAGAACAAAAATAATAACAAAAACAGTAAATTAATAATAAAAATAGTGAAATATTAAAATGGTGGTAAAAACTAAAATCTAAATAGTAAACACAAAAATAATGTAAAACACTAAATATAAAAATAGTATAAAATACTAAATACTGAATACAAAAATAGTATAAAACAATAAATACTAAAAAACATAATACAAACTATTTGTTGAAAAGAAGATACGTCTTAAACGTATTTACAAAAATCAGTCTCTTAGGAGAAATATACACGTGGTCGAACTATGCGTTTGACGAAGTTCTGAGAACGCGTGAAGTGTAGATAAAGAATTAGGGGACCTGGGTCCACTGCAGCTTATACCTTCTTCGACACTTGAGCTCTCGTACAGAAAGGTTAGCGATATACCTCTTTCAGTGAAATAAAGTAAAAGTAAAATCATAAAGTGCAGTAAATCATTTCTTTTACCCAATGCTATTGAATACTAAATACTAAAATACCAAAGCAATAATAAAAACACTAAAATATAGAATAAATAATAAAAACACTAAAATATAGAATAAATAATGAAAACACTAAAATATAGAATAAATAATGAAAACACTAAAATATAGAATAAACTTTGAAATAAAAAATTGCTTCGATTTGCTGCACTTTCCTCAGAACGTTACCAGAAACTGATTTTTTTCTCGTCTATAGTCGTCGCCACTTCGGCAATTTGGCGAACACATGGCACACAGCCGCATGATGCGCTCGTGCTTTAGTGCGATCACTAACACAAGCAAGGTCCCAGCGCAGGTCAAAACTGTGACCACGGCACAGTGGGCAGAGGGTTAAAATGATCCGTTATTTTCCTCTTCAAATAAAATTTCCCCAATTCTGTACCAAACCTCTCTGCACCATTCCTCACCCGGGTTACGCAACACGTATGTACACACAGCAGCCCGTAACTTGTCACTCGTAAAATTTCGGGTGATAATATATCCGACTCGGTCGTGCAACAGATGTAGGTGACACAGGTTAGCTCATAGACGACACGGAACAAACACGCAAAAGGAGAAAGAGCAAAAAAAAAAAAAAAAACAGGATAGAGAAAGAGAGAGTCAGACTTACGCTTACGATGAATTAGTAATAAAACATGTACCGCAGGCACCTCGCAGCAGCGTTCACAGCCCACGCGAAAGTAGTCCCTCTATCAGTAAAAGAGGTTAGTAGCCGTGGCAGAAAATAGGGGTTGGCACATAGAGAGCAATGGAGCCCGAGGTTCCATTGAGAGCCGTCAAAGCAGCCCCTACAATCACTGGTGGAGGCAGGTCGAGGGTGCACCTCGGTTAACCCCGTATACACGCTATTCGAAATAATAATTTCCCACGTGTATATTAATCCATTGTACGCTTCACTCTCCAGCAAACAAAATCTTCGATACCTCGCGCGTTGAATTAATTTCAATTGTTTAAAGTCCATTGCGCGTTCACCGCGATAAAATTCCGATTCGTTCTCGCTTCCTCTCCCCCTGCCCCCCCCCCTCCCTCTTTGCTATTGAATCCTTGTTGTTCATTATCCTTGCGCGAAGCATTTACGTGAAACAAAGTAAAATAATTGGAGATTTTCGTTCTCTTTTGGCTATGAAAATATGTGTGAGGTAGCGAGTGTTTTGGGTACAATTGTAGAAACGAACGAGAGGTGTTTACGATGTGGCGTGGCTTCGAGGAAGAGGGGGTTCACGATGGCAGTGTAATTCGAGACAAAAACGTTCGTTCCGGGCAAAACAAGCGAACTCAGGGAGCATTCTCTCTCATTTGCAGTGGAAGGTCACAAGTCTGTCGACAATTGAAGAATTTCGTTTTTTTGTGGAAGAAATGTGCTGTGTTATACTGTCTTACGCAATTCAAGTACAGAGTTTTTCTTTTCGTTGACTATATTTTTTTTTTCCTCTCTGACTCGATGTGTTTGGTAACTGCAATAGTTTCTACAAACATTTCTCTTCACTCGTGATCTTTCTTTTGCATCGTAGAATTGTATTGTCGATAAATTGACTAATTTTTCAAACATTGTTCGAATATCGTCGATTATAGTCTGTTATAGGTAATTATGTTTGTATTATTCTTCATTATTCTTTGTTAAATCATTTTCCATTTTTCATTTTGTATCGTTTATTAATTATTATTCTTCACGTCGTTATTTACAGTGAAGTGCAAAATTGAGTCAGTAAACAAAAATTTTGAAGAAAAATATTTTTCATTGTCAAATAAAGTATAGAAACGTGAATGTAAACTTGACTATCTGATTCTTTATAGTTTTAGGAAACTGAAGCTATTTTTTAACTTTTAAGATTAGGTTTCTCCCTGACTGAAACAATTAAAAAACATAGAATTAATTTTGCACCCCAGAATTTTTTCATAGTCAGATTTATAAGCTTCATCATACCGTCCATAAGCCATTTGCTTAGATAATAGCTGTAATACGTCTTGGCATATTTTCAAACAATCTTGAGCAGAAATCAGGTGGCATTTGATTCCACTGTTCTAAAAACGAGCGTGTAGTTTCAGTACTGAACTAGGAGGAGATTTGTATGCGTCTAGAATTTTTATTTCAATATACCCCATAGATTCTCGATGGTGTTTAGGTTGGGGCTTCGTGCAGGCCAACCTAAGATTAGAAATGCCTGAGTAGTCCGCTAATTAGTTACGCTTTCCACTGTGCGTTTCAGGTCCGAATATAATTTGGCAAATGTTCTTTTAAAATGTCTTTATACATATATTGATTCATAATCCTTTCAATTTTGTGCAATGGGTCAACACCATGCCGCCATACAACACCCCTACAACATATATATACGTATAAATTCTATGGTTTTTAATTTTTTTGAACCAGGAAGAAATTTAATCTTAAAAGTTAAAAATTAGCTTCGGTTTCCTAAAACTGTGAAGAATCAGATAGTATATATATATATACTTTATTTAGCAATAAAAAATATTTTTCTTGAAAATTTTTGTTACTGGCTCAATTTTGCACACCACTGTATTTATTGCTGTCATTTAGTGTTTCGCATTTATGTTCATCAACGTATCGTAGTCGTAAATTTAGTTTTATGAACGATTTACTTTCGTCGAGGAAACTTTCCATTTTATTAATTTCTCGATAGAATGAACGGATTATCTTTGAACCTTGTTATTTAAACAGATAATTGCTGCAGTTAGTATTTAACATTAACATGTTCTACGAGTTTGACAATGACATTTCGAAACAAATTGAAGAAACCGCTTCTGCGCTGTCTGCTGCGTTATAAATTTTTCGTTTCATGTTGCTCTGCCCATCTCTCTGTACTCGCTGCTTCATTGCAAGATTCCAATATACCTTTTGTGATAACGCGATTTTGCGATTGTTTGAAATTAGACAGCCCGTTTGTTACTCAGCTTTCTATAATTTACGATCATACTTGGATCATTCTCCCCAAGAAAACCGAGGTATCTCGACGAACGTTTAATGATCGCAGGCAATTTACTTTGTCTTCTTTAGGAAATATTGCAACAAAAAGAGGGCCGGTATTTACCCTTCGAGTAAGAGGATTATCCAGCTGCTCAGCACTTACCCCAGTGAGCGAGTGTCGTTCGTAGAGCTTCATGGTCTCGTCGTGCCCAGGCTTGTTGGAGGCACAAACCACTACGAAGGGAGAAAGCAGACTCGGAAGAAATTGTAGCGTCAATGACGCCCGTGTCATTTGCTTCTCGAGGAATCGAAGGACCGTGCACAATACCCACTGCTAGCTCGTAATGCCGCGTCCACACTGCTGTTGGCGAGCACTGTGTGGACACTTCAATTGCGATCAGGTTACAGCGTGCTCGTCGAAATTCTCGAAATTCTAGCCTGTGTGCTCGAGGGATGCGAAAACACATGTGTACAAGTTTACACATTTACGCCTAATTCGACACGCCGAGTCAAATGGAGCAGCACGTCCGTGTTTGTCAGTCAGAGGCGGCAGACTTCTTTCCCCTTCTGCGAGCTATTCAGCCGGTTCCCCCACCATGAAGATTCGTTTCCATTCTGTGCATTCTTTCTCGCCGCAGCAGGTCGTGCAAGCAGCTTTTCCGAGCTTCCTTTAATTGTCAGCTAAATCGAAGCTAAAGTGGGAAGATCGACGCAGCGAAAGGGATGGAAAAAGTAGGAGGCACGCGGGCCGCCAGTTCGCCACCTCTGATCTACACAAAGTTGCACGATGTTGGGCACCTCAGTGGGGACAGAGCTTAACCCCTTAAGCGTTTTGTTTTACTTTGAGAACGTGCACTTAATAATTACCAGGCGATGACGAGTATACTCGACGAAAAACACAGTAAATGCGCTTGCTGTGAGATTGAGTTAAATTACAACAAAATGATAAATTTTTGTTTGGGCGTTTCTTTGAGAAATTTTCAATTTTATTGTTTTGTTTTGTTGCCTTGAAATATTCGAAAATGTGCTAAAATTACAGATATATATATATATATAATTGTTTTATCTAAATTTCACAATAAATAGCAAAAGCGAATTTTTTTCTACGTGACGAGTATACTCGACATTAAACAAAAAAAAAAAATTCATTACAAGTTTCAGAACTATAATGTGGCATGGTTATATTGGTCAGATTCCAAGCCAACCTCACAATGTGTAATATTGCATGTATTATATAGGATGTCCCGATATTGAAGACACAATCGAGGATCGAATGATTCTACAAGGTGTCCCAAATGTAAATATCAAAATTTCGGAAGCACGACAAAGGTGGCTGATGAACTAAGAAAAAAAAAAAGTTCTCTCGAGAGTTATTATCGGCTTTCGACTTTCGATATTTAAACTTGGGACACCTTGTGTATGAAAAAAATATATATCAAGAATAAAGAACAAAAATTCTTTCAGTTAAATTTAAATTGTCGTTCTTGGGAAAATCAGGTTTGAAAATTTATCAGGTATATTTGAATTTCGCTAATTTTAGACTCCGTTTCTGTCACTAATCAATAGTAGGTAGATTCTACCTGTGAAAATGAGTGAAAAATGTGAAACAAAATTTCCCCGTTTTAAGACCTCGCTTTTAAGGAAACAGAAGTGCGAATATGTTTAATATTGGCTTAATAATCGCGTAATTGACATTCAAAGCTTCAAATTGAATTTTCTCAAGAACAAAACGTGTCTTGCAAAAAAATCTGCATTCTACATCTTCGTTTTATTTTCAGAAGTAGAATTTCCTGTTCGTTATTTATTGCTGGCCAATTCAGAATTAACTATTCAAGTATAATTGATGAACACTCGAACTTGGTTTTCTTGAAAACGAAGCCTTAAATCAAAAGAATTTGTTCCATACTTTCGATTTATTTTTTCATACAACAACATTCCTTTCAATACTGGGACACCCTGTATAGAATTTACTGCTATAAAACATACACGATATGTACTGCCATTTATTTTTTCATATAATTTCATTCCCTTCAATACTGGGACACCCAGTATAAAATTTAGCGCTACAAACATATACAGATATGTGTTTCGATTTATTTTTTCATACAGTAACAGTTTTATAAAACTTAGTGCTACAAACGATACGTACGTGTAGTAAAAAAACACTCGAGTTACCACGTAAAATGCAAAGTCGATGATTAGCCAATTTCTGAAGTTTTTGGGAACGCCAAGAGGAACAGAGAAATGGCGGCAGGAAGGAGCCAAATACGCTTTCCAATATTTACGAATAACCGCACCCGATTAACCAGAAAGCCGAGGGCGAACGAGTGTTTGAGCCAGTGCCGCGCCCGGAGGGGGCGAATTGACCCCCGACGAAACAGCCTGCTGCACGGCTCCACGCAACAGAGGCCAATGAAATACAAAATGGCCCGGTCATCGTGCTCAAGAATAGAATTCCAACCGCCTCTTTCTTTCGCCGTAGATTTCAATTCACTTCACTTCACTGATCCTCCGTTACGTGGAAACGTGTCTGATTCTTACGTAAAAGCAACACCTTTAAAAACGCGCCTTTCTATTTGTTATTAAACAAATCGCATCGACGAAAGCCTGTCGTCCGTAGTTTTCCACCGCGTGTCTTCAAACATTTGTCAGAGAGTCAGTAAATACGGAGAGGAAAGTCATGAAGAGCTCGAGCTCGAGCGATAATCTGATTAGATACAAGTGGCGGTTGAAAGGAAGGATCGATAAGCCGGCGAGATAATCGGCGAAAAAATCACAGCGACTTAACCTATAACCGTTTGTCAGTAAAAGATGCGAACAACTTCCCCTCCTCCTCTTCCTCCTTCACCGCCGTGCCGGGTGCTCTCGAGAAGCCTCCGCTAAATCTTAGTTCAATAAACACTCTATAGAGCGTGTTACTGGAATTACCCGGCGTTAGTCGGCTGGCAGATTAGTCGAGAGCTTAACGATCCCCCAGAGGTCCGATGGAAATCGACCGTGTGACTTGTTACTCCGGGAATAAGATGATCGCGCGTCATTAATTAATTTCCAGAAGGCGAACCGTTTCACTCTCATCTCTCTCTTTCTCTATCTTTCGCGTTAACGTCGACTAACGCGTAGGGGCAAGAATAGCAAAAAATGATTGCACCGTAAAATTAAAGAAAAATGAAACTAATTAACTTGTATAAATCTCTCTCTCGAACAAAATTCACGTGCCCAAGAAGTTTTATTAATCACAACTCGGAGTTTCCACTTGTCTGTTTATCCGGTTCACTCGCGCGATCGTCTTGGCCTTTGGCGACAAGCATAAGCAGAAACCGATGGTGAAGGAATTTATTGCCGACTTTTCCGTGAAATTATTCATTTCCAATCGTGCAGAGCCGAATGCGAAACCGACAGAGGTCGAACGAATAAAGGGTGAAAATTCGGATTTCGAGGCGTGTCGATCGGATAAAACGTCGGGTGCCGGTGTGTGCAAACGGTTAGCTTCCGTGCAGAACGCGCATAAAGAATTTCGAAACACCATAAAAATCGATCGGCGCGGGGTGGGGTGTGGGGGGGGGGGGAGGAGGTGAGTTCCTCCTTCTCGGTTAAACCGGCTATTCGCAGATTACCGGTCCACGCTGACGCGCCGTGAACGCAACTGCGAGCGCGCGTGCTGTTTGTTCGTACTGTGGCAGAGGCGAAGAAGAAGATAGACGAACGCAAGGGCCGAGCAAGGATAGAAAAAGGAAATCCATAAGCGAGGAGAGTGGATGCGAGCGAGCGCGCGGTCGAAAGCGAGAGCGAGAACGAGAGCGAGGACCGACGATAATGTCGAGAGAGATGGCCTGAGTCACCGGCGGTGAGAGACAAACCGAATCGATGAATAAACGGGAGCGAGCGAGACGGAGTACATATCGGGCGAGAGGAATGTCTGACGATAGGGGCGAGCGAGAGAATGAAGTAAATATAATACAGCCGTTCGGCGGAGAGAGAAGGGAACAAAGCGAACGAGAGAAGTGTAAGCTCATCACTCGGCGGAAGAAAGAGGAGTGAGTTACCGATCGAGCGAGCGAGCGAAATGAAAAAGATGGGAAAAGGACGCGTTGACGAAAGAGCGAGCAAGAGAGAGAGAGAGAGAGAGAGAGAGAGAGAGAGAGAGAGAGAGAGAGAGAGAGAGAGAGAGAGAGCATGGCAAGAAAAAGACTGGACGCGTGCGATGGAAAGGAGCAAAAAAGAGTAACGGAAAATGAGGCGTAATGAGAAGAACAAAAATGTGTGCGCGTTAAAGAGGAACGAAATCATATGAGTTAACGAGTGAGACAAAGGAACGCTTCTGGAAAAAGCAATGCGAGCAAGAGAGAGAGAGAGTGAGAGAGGGGGCGGAAAGGAACCACGTGACAATTGTACAAGGAAAAACGGTAAACGAACCAGAACAGAAACTGTCTTTCTCTCTCTCTCTTTCTTTCTCTCTTTGTTTTTTCCCTTTGAAGGAGAGAATCAGAGGAGAAAAAAAAATGAGAGAGAAAAGCGAAGTTCGAGGAACGAAGTAGAGCAACGTTCAACCACACAGACTTGTCATTCCCCTCTCCGTTTCTCTCACGTTTTTCTCGCGACGAACCGAGAGAGAGAGTCCATCGTGTGTATTCGTATTTGCGCTCTACGTACTACCGGCGCGTTCGATCTTTGCGTATTCGTTGCAAATGGCACACCGTTAACGGTACATCGCGTTCGTTACAAATATTGCAAACATTCGATTCTATAACAGGTCGCCTAACTAACAACGTAACGCTGTCACGAATTTCGAATTCTTCATTCTACGTATATCGCCTTGCCTTACGTACATGCATACATGGTTTTCGTTCGCTGGCGAATTTCGATTTTAGCCTCTACGATATTTGTGTCGAGTTATATCGGCCACGAAAAAATGAACTTTATTTCTGTCATAGGAAAAATTTAAGAAAGAAGCGAAAATCGTGTTACGACAGAAAGAAATAATCATTTGTAATTATCAGTTTTTTGTGAAATAACACGACTTTGTAATGAAATATTTGCAATGAAACGTGATTTAAAAAGAACAAGTGTTATAAATTTATTTCGATTTTACGGTATAACCGAACTCGTCGCGGCTTAAAAAATAATTGAGCGTGCAAACGCACGTTCTCAAAAATGAAATAAAACACTTGGAGGATTAATGTCTTTTTAATAGGTTGCTGGAATGGCAGAGATACTTGGTACGAATGTTTTTTTTTTTTATACAGTGGATAACATAATTCTTCTTCACCGGCGTCTTTCTTTCAGAAAGAAAAACGTAGTTTATTTATTTATTCGCTCGACTAGCGATACCGATGAAGAAACGGAGATCCCCTCGTGTCGTCAGCCTCCTCTTCCTCCTCTTTCTTCCCCCCCGCCCTTCCCCTTTTTACAAATTATTCGCCTCCAAGTGTCATCGATATTCCGTATTTCCGGCGAGTCTTTCGAGCGAGAACGATATTCACGAGCGAAGGTGGGCTCCGCAGGAGAGGAGGCCGGTCGATCGGCAGGAATTAAAATATCGAGCGTCTCGAATAGAGAGGAGCGCGCTTCGGGCTGGCGAGAGAAACGAGAACAGAAAGACAGGGACGAGCAGAGCCAGCAACGAGGACAGAAGTAGCCGAACAGTCCTGGGCTCTTTGCACTCTCCATCCTCCTCGCTCTTACGGAGCCCATGTCGAATCCTCTTTTCATCTCACGGTTTTTCTTCTCTGCTCGCCGGCCACCGAAACGAAGACAGAGGCTCCTTTTTGTTCCGAATAATCCGTGTTCGAAGCGATTTCAGCCGATGCCCTCGCGTAATGTTATTGAATGCCAATCGGCAGACCGATCCTCCTCCATAACGTTCGTCCTTCCCGGTTTGACAGATTTCGTTTGTTTTGACCACCATTTTGAGGTTACGATCACGAGAACTCTCTGGGCGGACATTCTCGCGTAAATCATCTCCGCTTGATGTGAAATCGCGAATGTTGCAACTTTCGAAATATACGTACACACTGTAAATAGTTTTTATCATTTTTTTTTTTATATACAAGATAAAAGGATCGCTGATGATGAAATTAAATATTACGAGCAAGTGTAAATGAATTGACAAGTGTGGTTATGTGTCGAGAACAATTGGGGGCGCAGCAGTTTCGCGGCGCCCCTGTTTCCAATTACTCACCGGTTAAATATTAGAAACGTTGAAACACGCGTTGAAAAGTTGACTTAGATGTTATCTTGTTCCACGGATTATAAGTAATACCGTAACGTCAAAGCAGCCTGCAATCCTCCGACGGGAAAGTCCGGATCTCTCTTAAACAACTTTGCGCGTGCGGTACGCGTTAGTTGGAGGTCGTTCGAGAGTGACCCTCGTCCTTTATGTTGAACCACCAGGACTCCTATTCACGACTATTAGGTTATTTAACCCGATTCTCTTGAAAACGTAATTCCCGTATAAATTCGCAGATTGATCTCAAATTTTCGCCACGTAATTACGGGCGGTCGTGTATCGTTACTTAGTAAGAGTAATTGAGACCACATAATTATTTAATCATTCTAATGGAGACTGATAGAATTTGAATAAAATTAATCTTTTAATATAAATTAAAATTCATCTTTCATAATATAATACGATTAATCTTTGATAACATGCATTAAAAATATTGATCTATTTATTACGGATCCGAATAACGATAAGAATTATAAAAAATGTTGTGGAAGAGAAGTTAATATATAAAGCAATAAATACAAAAATAAAAAACACTTTAATATAAAGAAAAATTGAGATTTTAATCATTTTCTTGTTTTTTCGCTAATAATCCTGAAATTAAAAGAAATCAGTGAATAAATCTTTTATAGATAATACACAATGAAAATTATCTACTGCATAACAAGTATCATCTAAATTAAATCGATAAAATCAATAGTGTAATTATCTGTTAATCCACGGTGAATATTAAAACAAATCCAATAGATCGTACAAATGAAATGTGAAAAATCGGTTTTTAAATGAACCATGACGAACAGTTAACCCTCCGAGTACCGCATCATAGTGACCCATGCCGGAATCACTGCTGACTCACACCGATACTTTACTAACACAGCGGCTCAAGCTCGAGACCCCCACCAATACTGTACGAGCCCAGTTACGGTTGCTCGAGCTCTAGACGTTACTATAATGCAATGTAATAGATTTCGAGTTACGCTCGGATTTTTGTTGTATGTATGCAAAAAAATAATAGATTGATAAGTTGTATTGCATTCATTACATATAATTTTTTGGATTTTTGTTGAGTGGGCATTACAAACATTTCTTTTGCATGAATCGCATACAGGCGAGCATCTGTTATTACTTCCTATACAGAAACAGCACCTAGCACGCTTATTGTAATAAAAGTATGATTGTATGATGGATTGTATTTCACTAACTATACAAATACTGCGTGTATGATACGAGTCTGGGAGATGACTGACTGTTGCTAAGAGACTAAATGTTGCTACGTGACGTTTTGGTGCCAGCTTTTTTCCTAGACTTGGCTTTGTTCCTACCCTTACCGAGATGGGAGAATACCAGGACATCTGGAAATTCTCGGCAAGGCCGAGCTGTGGTGAAGGTGGTGTCATTTTTCGCCTCGCACAAATATGTAGCTTCGCACTGCGTGCGTAATCGTTTTCCAAACGACGCGATACGACGTCACTAATGACTCCGGCATGGTATTTGTAGGGTTAATCATCTAGAAATTACAATTTTTGTAGGAATCGCAATAATTATAGTTTGCATAGATGTATCAGTATCTAAACGTACATTGTTCCTGCTCATATTATTTAAATGTCTACAATATAATTCATGCTTTAGCAACGAGTAATGAAACAATGAAATAATTATTTTAAATTAGACGCCTTTATCTTTGTACAAAAATATTAATGACCACACATTTTTCCAATTGTGAAAAGTACTCTTTCAAGTACTGTAAATGATACACGTAAATACTTTTAGCAAATTTTGTCATTCTAACGATCAAACTATAATTTGCTTTGTTAGTTGTCATTGAAGCATAAATTGCTCGAAACGTTGGACAATATTTATCGACTGTAATTGTCTGACTAATCGGTTAATAACTCTAACCTCAATTATCTAGTAAGATACCTGAGTAATTTTCTCGTAATTTTCCTCTACCTGGACACATCCTTTAGTCGTTGTAGCACAATGGTCCTTTTATGGTTTAAATGCAAAAATCTTTTGCAAATGATGTTTGCTCAAATACCTTCGAGGCGAATCTACTGCACGTGTACATCGGAGGTAGTGGAAAAATGCGAGTCAGGGACTTTGCTCGTAGAGGGGTGCCGTTGGGAGAGTTGTAGCCCCGGCTGTCTTGTAATTGAACAACACGAGCTACCGAACTTCCTCGGTCTGTTCCAACCTGCGGAACGTTGGGGGAGGTAGAGGGGGGGGGGCGAGGGAGAGTTGGGGGAGATCCCTATTTCTGGCCTCAATTTCAGGCCCGATCCTACTGGCTCGCCACACCGGCCCTGGATTAGAAGCTTGTCCTCGCCCATGGAATCCTCCGGCTTCTACTTTTGACCGTAACCATTTCCTTGCACGACACTATTTTTACTCGATGTCACACCCGTCACCGGCCTTTTCATTGGTTTCGTGTGTGTATGTGTATGTGTATGCATGGCTGGAAATTTCGAAATTTCGAAAACTCTTTGCCAGGCGAAACAGGTTGTTGAACAAGCAAGCAAAGAAAACTTTCGATATCGAAAACTGAAACGTGAATTTCGCGACAGAGATGCTCAAATAGAAATGCTTTATCGCGTTTCCATTTGAGTATATGAGAAATATACAGAAGTTGGCCGCACGAGCGCTGAACTGTTATTGATAAATAGAAGAAAAAAAAAAAAAAAAAAAAGAAAAGAAAACGAGTCGAAAAGTCGGAATCGTTTAGTCGAAATACGGAAAAATCTCTGGTTGGATCGATTCGAATGCAAGGGAGAGAGACAGTGTTAGTGGACCGAGAGTATGTACAAGCTTTGACCGTGTCTCCATGGGATCGTGGCGGGATTACCGAAGGGTTAAAGGGGTTAAGCAGCCAAGACCTTTCGGAGGGGCCCGATGGTAGTACCTAGCCATGGATGGATCTTCCCCTTCTCCCTCTCTTTGCGACTGAAGACTTGGTGGGAAACATTGAGATTTAATATCTGGAAAAGGACGTTGCTGCGGCGTGACCAGTGGCGCAGGGAAA
The DNA here is from genome assembly GCF_011392965.1 of Frieseomelitta varia. Lineage (NCBI taxonomy): Eukaryota > Metazoa > Arthropoda > Insecta > Hymenoptera > Apidae > Frieseomelitta > Frieseomelitta varia. Next base: position 2,009,104 of record NW_025109550.1, read on the forward strand.
GGAAATTTATCGTAGAAAGTACGCCATTTGTCCCGCCGCTGAACACGTCCTATTCTGCGTACGTACGTCAAACGTACGTCGAGATTCTCCATCTTTTGCGTTCAATAGTTTTTAGTCCAAAATCTAAAATTTATACTCTGTTAGTCTTTATTCCACTGTTAGTCTTAATAGTCAATTTTAGATTAATCTAATCTAATTTTCATAGACGTGATTTTTATTTATGAAATACTGCAACTCCATTTTGGACATTCAGATTTTTGGACATTATATTTATAAAAAATATAGAATTATTGTATAATTGCATTTACAACAGTTATAAAATTCGACGTTTATTCAAAAGGCCTGCAGTTAGAATCCCGTTGACTTCCGAGTGTTATTGAGTTTTCAGGTAGCCACCCTTATTCCTTCTACGGATTTCACAGGCCCTAAAAGGTCCGAGGATCCTTTGTGTCTTATGCATTATGTTGTGAATTTTATTGCACTGCAAACTTTCTCTAAATATTTTTACATTGTTGAGAGACTCTTTGTCACATGTGCTCAATAACTTTATCCTAAAATTTATATATATATATATTTTATAAAAAAAAATTCAAAGTCAATTCAAAATTAATCTACAGATTTTGATCCATCAAATACTGTAACCAGCACTCCATTTTGGATTTTTCTCTGTTAACTACATTCTTACACTGTTCAGTCCATGAAAATTAGTCGAGACAGTGGTACCATGGACCGTAGATTATCTGTACCGATAAGATTAGGTCCCTGGTATTCCTAACAGTTCTAAATTTCCATGTCTCGCCACGAGGAATTTCCAAATGAATGATAAGATCAGGACTGATCTTCAAACAATAAAACACGGTCTCACGGTTGTTCTCTCGGTGCTCGAATGCATCGAAACGAATAGGAATTCCATCCGAAGTTTGATTTTCGTGTTTGGCTTCGCCGCGACCTGCCTGCAAACCGAGAAAAATTGCAGCGTACTCGCGAAGGACGGTCGAGGAAGCGGGTGAAGGTGTATAGTAAATGGCAGAGCAACGCTAACGGGTGAAAAGAGAGAACGAGTGTACGAGCGCACACGGACGAAAAGGACGTGATGCGTTCGTGGTATTGGCGGACTGGCGGGAGGGGGGAGAGGAGAGACTGGGCGTTGAAGGAGAAGGGAGGAAACCGCGCGAAGGGGAAAACGACTCGACTCGGAACTTGGTGTCGTAGCGGTACCCGTTTTCTCTTCGGCACCGCGTATCTCGTTGCCACGAAATTGAATAACCGCGATATAACCGCGGCTAGCGTACGAAGTTGCACTCGTCCAGGCTCGAGTTTCTCGACCGTCGGAATCGAACGTGATCCCAAAACAAGCGGTTCGTTTTAGAAAAGCACGGGCGCTCTTTTAGTTCAGGCCCAATTCATCTGGCGAATTTTTTTTACTTGTCGATGTTTTACAAAATCGTAACGACGTTAGTCTGTTTGGAAAATTATGTGTAAAATGATAAAATGTACAATGGTAAAATTTTCGACGTTCTTGTCTAGAGAGAGATTCTCGAGAAAAGTGTCATTTACGGGCTGCGCGAGCGACAAACAAACAATTAACGAGCGCAGAAATATTTTAACGGTGTTCATTTTCAGTCCCGATTCGCATCGCGTTACAATCATACACACCTTCCTCTCGTGCACACTCTCTCGCCTCTTGTTACTCGTACACCGTGCACGAAACTCAAGGGAAAAGGCTTTCCCCACTCGACTGGCTGGCTGGTTAGGTGCTTGATCACGTGTTGCGCGACGCGAGTGCGCACCAGTCAGAACGTCGTTGACCGTTCAATGTAGCAGATCAAATCCATCCCCCCCGATACGTGTATCTTCTGTTTCAACGCTTTCGAATGCCGCGTGTACCAAATTTGGTGGCACGGTGAACCTCATTGTTAGTTGCACGCCCGAACTGCTTCTGCTTTGTGCTTTTTCGTCATACGAACGAAGCTATACGATAGCTACTTTTTTTTTTTTGTTGTACAGGGTATTTTCACTGTAATTTTGGGATGACGACTCGCTCGAAAACTGCCACAGCGCTCGACGTATTAACATTATTTAGAACGTAATCTTCCGTGATTTACAACATGATAAGATGCAGGATTACAAAGAACAACTACGCAACGGACTGTACTACGCAGTACGATAAATTCATTATCAAGGTCGAATTCGATCCATTGTATCGATCGCTCGTCAGCGCCCTGATTTATAGACGCTTACATCACTTATCGCGTATCGTAATCTTCCGCTCGAACGAAACGCTTTCGTACGATTTTATATCATCGAGGTATAACGATCGTCGTGGTATTATCGATAATGGGATACGTGCCAGCTACACTGGATGTTTAATATTTCTATCCGTGTGAATGCAAATGTATTCATAGGGACTAGGTTTTAAGCAGGTGAAGACACGATTAACGACTGTGGCCGTGCATATCGTACATTCTGGTTCTGCACACGGAGTCTTGGCATCGACGAACCCAGAGAGAGAGAAAGAGTAAGAGACTCCATGTTCTCTATAGGCGCCAACAAATTACACGGGACGACTTGGTCGAGTGTCTACCAGGCGCGCAGGTTTACGAGGGAGTTGTCGAGTCGCCATAAGTATCTCTTCGCCGGAACCAAATACAAATCGAACGGCTCGACTTGCCACGCCTGTTACAACAAAAGTAACAGTCTTATTAATTAATTAATTAAAGAAACGATTGCTTCGTCAATTTCAAAGAAAAAACAAGAGAAAGATCGAAAAGTTGTTTTACCGTAGAATTTTTTTTCCGAGGGAAAATTAATTTGGGGAAACGATTGCTTCGTCCGAAAAAACGATCGGGCAGAAACGTTGCAGCGTGAAATTTTCGAGAGACCCAGAGAGGGCGAAAGAAAAGCGAGCAGAGTCGATATCCTGCCAACGAAGTATGTCGGTCCGAGGTAAACGAATACCGCTAGGTACAAACAAGTACGAACTCGGTGCGTCTATTTTGCGCCATACTGCGCATCGTTTCGCCTCCTTTGCCCCTCCCCTCCGCCTGGCCCTTGACTCGCTCTCTCTTTCACTCTCTGCCCCGATCGACCCTTGCTCGTCCCGCACACGGGATAACTTTCGTTCGAACAGGCTAAAACGTAACGGCATAACTTGAAACAAAGGGCGCGCCGAAACTTGGGACGCCGGTGGTAACCGTTTCATTCGGATTGGAGTTCCTTAATAACGAATCCTCGAGGATGTTGGCGGTTACATCGATGTTCGCGGCGTGAGTATCCACTGCGAGTTTAGAATAATTCGCATCGCATTCGGTAGGAACCCTTTGGCTCGTACCGTTATTAATACCCCTGACGCGATTAACACTCTACCAAACTTTTATTTTCAGACAAAAGTCGACCGTTTCACTTTTGATATTTTTGGTTAGATAACGGCTAACGGAGGAATGCTACTCGTTAGCAACGGGACGTTGTACGATAAGATGCTTGTGTTAAATATGACATAATTAAATAAGAATTAAATAGTATTAATTAAATTAAATAAGAATTAATAATAAAATATCGATGTATTGGGTGACGTGAGTTCAAAGTCCACGCCCGAACTATAGAAAGTGAGTACTCTTGAAAAAAAAAAAGAAAAAAAATAGAAATTAACAAACGAGCTGGAATCGAAGCTGGAAAAGATTTGTCGGAGAATCCGATTCGCGTTTGTTTCTCGCGAAATCACGGAACTGTGAAAACTTCGGTCTCGGGGGTGGATTTTAAGCCGAATATCGATCAGCGGCCCCGCGGAGTTTCGTGATTCGACGTGTCCCGCGCGTTCGCTGTCCCGTAATTGTTTCCATACAGCGGCGTGTATCGCATATTGTGCATAATCGCGCGCAATTTGCATAGGAGTGGGCGGGCGTGCGCGACCAGAAGCAGAAAACCGTAACCCGGGTGAGTTACGAGGTCGCCTATGAAGCGACGTCTTTCGTTACGTCGGTTCGTTACGTAATTAACGATCGATAAGCTTCTTACTCGCGGTATCGCCTGTTCCTGCACGCGCCACGTTCCGCTTTAACCATTCCCCTAAGCGAGCCAGTCTCGCGAATCTCGCGAAACGGCGGTCCTGCGAAATCGTCGCGGTTTCAATTTTAATTTTTCATTGACTTGTCTCCCATCAGCTAATTTGTCCCTCCCTCTCTCCCTCCCCCTCCTCCCCTCCTACGGTTGAATGTTTCACGAAGGAGCACTCCGGGGAGGGCAAATGGAAGGCCGAAAGTAAACTGGGAACGATCAATTTTTCAGTGGAAGTAAGAGACGGCTTATTTCCTCGGATGAGGAGAAAAAAAAAGAGGAGAGAAGAGAGAAAAAGAAAAAGAAAAACGGTCCTACAGGAGTCACCTTTTCCTCGCTGCTTTCACGTAACAGCCCCTTCAAGACCTGGCGAGAAAACACACACGGCGGCATCTCCGACTTGCCGCAAAAGTGCTCTTAACCCTCTCGTTCTTTACTTCCCTCCCCCTACCCCACCCATCTCTCTCTCTGTTTCTTTAGGCCCTAGTCGGCGATCGCCAAGCTTCCGCTGGATACTCTCATTAGATTACAATCGAAGAGCAGCCAAGATACAAGTTTTCGTTACGTCCGAACGCCCTGCGCGCAAATTGTTCGCTTTTACTGCCGGTGAAAGGAAGAAACGCGTATGTACGCCTGTTACACGGGTAACGCGGAGAGACACGGAGAAGAGAGACAGACGGACTAAATCTTCGTCGTAATCGTGGGCTTAAGCGTGCCGGGTACACTTTCGTTTTCGTTTCGTCCGTCACGGACAACACTGGCGGGTCGATCGGTGTGGATCGGATCGTAAACACACGATATTTCCTTTCGAGTAAAAACTCGTTTGCTCGGTGTTTACCAGGCATCAGGGCCGAAGTTTGGGACGTGAAAAAAAAAAAGATCGTCGAATTAGAACTGAGGAACGAAATGAATATGCATAGACCCGAATTAACGAGGTAATCGCCGAGGAAACGGAAGCAAGAATTCGTGTTAAAAACCCTGATCGTGTAAAGAAACGTGTCGGTGAGGTCAGCTCGGTCAGGCGACATTACCAGACAAAGGGTTAAGGGGGACAGGAACGTTTTGATGCGCGAGCGGTGTCCCTGTTGTCTTTTTTTTTTTTTTTTTCTTGTATCCACTGCCGCGTGCAGACGATGGCATACGTATGCGCGCGTGCGCGCGCACTACGATATTTCACGTGAACGTTCGCACAAAAGCGCACGGCGCGCATTATCATATCGCATTACGGTACTTACACGCGCGTACATCTACTAAATTCCACGTATGCCATCGGGTATAATGTACCCTTCCTATCTACCATTAAATCAAACGCAAACCACCTAGCCGGTCGGACAGTTCATTTGGTTTCGCCAGTCGTGGGCTGTGCGCGCGCGCGTATCCACCACGAAAATCGTAGCTTTCGTTCCACCGACGAAAAAAACAATGGCGATCATTCTTTCTTCCGACCGTAGATAATTCCGGTGAGGGGGGGGGAGGGGGATTTCCAAGTCTCGTGAACTTGGCAACGACGCGCTGCGATTAATTAAATTTAGTTCGTTTTTCACCGAGTTCGTGTGTAATTGCACGGGAGACTTTTCGACATGCTAATTACAACAGGTGTGGGACACGCCTGTGACAAACTCATTGATTCGTAGAGACCGGATTCGTAGGTACGTGTACATCGAAAAACACAAATCGGGTGCGTGAGTCACTTAACATTCCCCCAGTTTGGTTTAACCCTACTACCGCTAGCAGCCCGTGTCCCTCCGTGCTCACACCTGTTCCGTGCCGATCAGAAAGCCCTCTAGCCTCTATTCGACTCCGTGAGAAAAAACGTAGCGATGCTCGAACGAACGCATAAATAGGTTCGTTTATGGTGGTGAAGTTCGTACGGAGAACTCACTCGTCCGGAGGAAAAATCGCGGTATATGTGTGTCCTCGAATGTGTGTACCGAAAGACGTGTACGGGTTTAAGCAGGAGATACAGGGTGAGCGGCGGAGTGGCGCTGGAGGGAGGGCGGGGACCGATGACGGAGGGGAACGAGGAATCATAGAGAACTACGGGGTAGATGGACCGGTGGACGAAGAGAGAGAACAGAGGAGTGAGGATGAGAGCGGCGGTGGTGGGGGAAAAGGACTCGGAACTCGTGTCGTAGCGGTACGACGTTCGGTCGGGTATCTCCGCATCGTGGGCCACACGCTCGGCCGGTGTCGGCTCGCATACGCGCTCAGTCGTGCTCCGACTTCGCTTGCGTACGGACGTAAGGCACGAGCTTCCCGGTAGAGTTAACACGGTACACGTACAGTGTTTTCTTCACCTCTGTCTCTCTATATATACGTGCGCGCGAGTGCGAGTGTGTCATATATACGTATACATAGACCTGTGGCAGCTATAACACGTCTTGTTCGTGTACGTTTGTTCGTGATACGTGCATCTCTGTTTCTCTCTTTTTGTCTCTTCCGTTTTGTACCTCGGTCATTTCTATCTTCTCGCGTAGGAGAATCGGCACGTACTTGGAAGGGACTGTGAGGTGTCGCGTGCGGGGGCAACACACAGTTGCGACGGTGGTGTTCATATCAAAACGTTATCTCGTGACTGATATCGATATGTTATATCTCTACACGTACTAATAGTGCAGCGACAGCAGTGACGAGAAGGGACAGTGTCGAGTCTAACGTGCTCCGATTAACTTCGTTCCGTTAGTCAGCCGAGTGTGTGGCGAAGCTGAGAGTGGTGCCCAGCGAGAGCAGGAAGGAAGAACAAAGAAGCGACGTCCTCTCTGCCAGTCGCTGGAAGCCAGAAGCGCAGAGGCTTGCGAGAAGAAGATTGTGTCCCCCTTCTCTGCAGAAGAGTCCCCTCTTCACCCCTTTCACTGTGGATTCTCATCTCATCGTCGGTGTGTTCTCCCGGTTCTCGGCACTGCTTTTTTTTTTGTGTCTTCTCTCATCTCCCCGCTTTCTTCGTCTGTTCGGCATCGACGCACCGTGCGAATAGGGCAACGAGAAGCTGATACCATCTCAAGGTAAAGTGATTCTGTGTGACGTCACGAAAGCGATGTCAAGTTGAGCAACCTCCATCCACGCACGTCACCTATTTGCTCCCGTACTCTTATGACTGTCCCTCCGCCTCCTTCCTCCACTCGCTCCGCTCCACCTTGCCCTCCCACCTCCTTCTGCTCTCTTCGTCGCTCTGTTGATTTCTTTTCTCCCCGCGTCGCGTTAAGTACCGCGCGTGACGATCCTGCGACGAAGCGAGTATACCGATATTACGCGCTTATGCGTATGACACAGCATCTATTATCAATGGATAACGTAATCCGGGGGAAAACCTTTGGGTAGCTTGGGTTTTTCTCTTCTCTTTTTCTTTTTCTGTGGGCGTTACTCCCCCGACAGATAGATGAGCTTACCTTCTTTCCTTCGAATAGTTCGGACAGCTCGAAAAATACAGACAAAGTGATACGTTTTTTACTCGTACTTTATTGTCGCGGTATTGTTGCGAGCGAAACGACAAGAACGATGCGGGCTTAAGGTTAGGATTGCACAACGAAATTCTTTTCTCGTGATGGTACTTCGAAACGAAATATAGATACATCACTGATTATCTTGTTAAATGAATAGGGCGACGAAGTGACCAGTTTAGGATCTTTATATTTATTTTGTTCGACATTTCGTTTAAAGGATACCTTCAGATTAGAATTGCACAACAGAATTCTTTCTTTGTGATCATATACATGTACCACTGATTAAGCTGTTAAATGAATAGTCCAGCATCTGAACGTCGAAAGGTTCAAAAGCTTTATATTTTAGTCAATATTTCTTTTCGAAGTGTACGTTGGAAAAAATGAAGTAGATTGTTCAGGAATTGTACGTGTTGTTTTTACAGATAAGAGGGGGACGCTATTCGTTACCGTTTAATCTGTCTTCTATCTAGTGTTGTAGCAACGGTTCGATATATCGTTACGACGTATCTAAATAGTCCGCAGCCTTCGATTTATCACGTTCAGCGGTTGCTTAGGGAATGCCATTAAGTGGATTGCTTAGCCGCTATCGATTTTATATATTTCAGAGTCGTAACGCGATGATGTTAGCCAATCTTTGTATCTCGTTACATTTTTCAATATATATATATATATACATTTATGTGATCAAAATCAAATTACCAAAACGTTAAGTTATTTAAACGTTAGTCTGAGCAAAGTGAAAATCGAGTTTACCTCGAAATTATGTAACGTACGGAATCTAATAGAAATAATTCGATAAACGCTGATAAAAAAAAAATATATGGTAAAGTACGAACGAAAAATGTAAATACGACAGAGTAGAAAGAGTGAGACGAACGACGGGGAATTTCTTAGCGCAATCCTATTCAACAACGAGGAGCCGGCTAGGTCAGGGGATGAATAGCGATACGATAATATTTTCCCAAGCGTTTTTAGAGGCCTACGAATCGGAATAAGCTTCGTCTTCCCTGCAGTCGTAACTAGGTGCAAGCCAGGTCGCCGCGACGTTTTTCTCGTAGCGTATGTTTGTTAAATTTCGCGTGAACGATTAATTCAAGGATCATTAGTAAAATTTCACGGAGCAGACAGACTCGTTTCGATACGATTCTCAGCGGTGTCGCGCTGCTGCGGTTTTCTCTGGCCGTCCTTTATCCCTCTCCCCTTCACCGCCGAACGTAACATATGCGCGCAGATTTACGAACAGTGCACGGTATCGAGTTATTATCGGGGAGAACCGCATTAACCCCTGACTACTCGACCGGTAACAAGGGCCACCGATATCACTGCCTGTCCAAATCTATTTCACTTAAAAGCATGAAATTACCAATTTATTATATATATATACACACACTTAACAGCGTGTAAATTTACACGTCTCGCTAATAACGCGAACTCCTTCGGGGGTTTAATGTGTTAAAATGAGAAAAAAAAGGTAACTTACTATTTCACTTGCAAGCACAGAAACTACAAATCATCGCGTGAAAAAAGAAAAAAGAAAAAAAAAAGAACGAACGGCATACCTGATAAATAAAACACGATAAGCCAACACTTCCGAAGCTTTAAGTGAAAGTATTTACGTGACAATCGATACTTTTGAATTAGTGAAGTGACAGGGGTTGTAGGTTATATACTTTTTTCTGTAAGTTTACAATTTCGTTGAAGAAGGTAATCCGAGAAACGGTCGATCGCAGAGTTTGCTGATAAATTTTCATTCGTTTCATTTCCAGATACAATATAATAAGTTAGAGAGTCTATGAAGCGTTGACCGTTATTTGAATCGTATTTACAAAAATTTTTTATTACCAGTGTATAATGAAGCAAAATATATTAATTTATTACGTGCTATTAACTTATTGGAGTCGTGAAAATTACAGATACCTTCTTTAATGGAATAGCCCTAATGGCCCAGATACCTTCTTGATGGAGGTACCTCCTTGAATTGGAAACCGCTATAGGTTTATTGCAGTATGTACCTGGGTAAAACGTTATTGGCCAGTAATTGTGCGATTTGTTCTTCAGAGTTTGCATATCGAAGCTTTTAAGGTCCCTTTATACTGCATTCTTCTTGTTGATTCGCGCCTTGTCTCTACTTACATTCAAGGACGATTCAGACGTAACTGCTCTCTCTCTCTCTCTCTCTCTCTCTCTCTCTCTCTCTCTCTCTCTCTCTCTCTCTCTCTCTCTCTCTCTCTNGTCTCTCTCTCTCTCTCTCTGTCGCGCGCGCACCGTATATATTCTTTACACGATTTTAACGACAGAAAGGAAAAGTCCCTGAACAAAAAAAAATATAGGGTAACGTTTTTATAATAAGAGACAAGGAGTTTTTATATGTCGTATGTATGTAGAAATGACAATTGTTTTATGAGTTATATTCTTTATAGGTTATATTATCGAGTAAGAATTCCTTTGCAGTTGCAATTGTAAGGAAAACGTATTTACATAAAATATTGCTGTATCTATTACATGTTAATTAATTACTTGTTAAAACGAATGTTGGTAAATGAATATTTTCTGAATATTAATAATTTAATATGAAATGTAGAATGTGCGACTACTTTTTGTAGTCATTGTAAACAGATAGAGAAGGTTTAGGTAAAGAGTAGTGGTCCGTTTTAATCGCGTAAACGAGCGGATTAAAGTTACATTAGTGGCCTCCTTCTGCCGCGACTAATCTGCATTATTTTACGTGCATGTATCATCTGGTGCGTGTGCTCCCCCTAACTTAAAATTCAGCATCGACGGCATCGACGCAACTATTTACGACACTGTCGAGACAGTCCCTCGCGACATCCCACACTCGGTCAATAGTAGATAGAGCCTCGAACATAACCTATCTGCCGTTTAGATAATGCATCGGTCATCAAGCGTTGGGTACATAGTCCCAACCATCGAAACCCTAATTCCACCAAGATTCAACAATAATAATGTACATTGGCACTGTCTTCTTCGTCTAGAATCGAACAGTCGAGTTGTTCCAAAAAGTCCCTAGCACTTTGTTGCCCTCTGTTGCGCAGAGTACGCGGAAGAGCTGAAGAAGAATTTCCAAAATTTGCCAAACAAATTTTTTAACAACTGTCTCGTTGCGAATCGTGAAGCTCGTTCGCTCGCGAAGCCTGTAAAATCTATCATCGAGAAAAGGTGATCTATTCATCGAGTTGAAGCTCTTCCTACGTGGCTATAAATAGCGTCGACAAATATTTGATATTAGGAATCGTCAGATCGTACCTCCATCTTGAAGTAGTTTCAGTTGTGTAGACGGGCGCGTAAGACGGAATTGCTGGTTAATCGTCGATTCAGGAAATCGTCGCGCGCTTATAACAACCCCTCTTGCTCTGAAATGACGTGCCACGCGCGGTCGAGAATTTCTTCTTCCAACATTGCAACATTTTCTCAGTTTTAAGTACATTTAAATGTAAATCAGGCGAAACAAATGATACGTTCGTTATTCTTCAATAATTTTTCATCCAGTGATGTCATACCGACGAGTTTAAAAGTAAAAGAAAGCGACGAATTATTGTATACGGCACGGTCACTCGTTATGGTCCGCGAGCCAGTTAACCGCCGCGAGGGGTTAAGGGTAATTTTCATATACATATCTGGATGGAACGTAAATCAGTGGTAACTGAACGGAAAAATCGGCGACGCCGGATTTCGAGGCATCGGGCGAGGCATATCGAAGGCAGACGTTAACTCCGCTTTAAAATTCTACGACACCGAGGCTCGTAACTATTTACGTCCTGGTCGAGAGCATACAGCCACTTTCATAGGAACTACGGGCGCGCGCGCGCACACAAACGCACACACACATATACGCAAGGTCCGTTTCTCTTTCTGTACGCGCATCGAGACGACGATCTGGACTCTAAACAAAGGTATTATCGCACATACCAGATCTACGTTGAATTACAAAGTGACTTACGAAAGGGCATCCACTCTCTGGTATCTCGCGTAAGCACTTGCAAAAGATCTCGAAGAACAATGGCCGGGTCGCCCAATTAACGGTACGAAAATCCCGTTTCGACGCCAGGGGGGCCTCTCATAATATTCTGTTGCATTGTCGTTAATTATTTACTCCGTTCGTCATCCAATATTTCCTTGAAGCAGGGGTTTTTAACCATTGTCTGCGAACTGAGGTTGACAACGAGGGCATCTGACCTAACCTCTAAACCCTCTGCAGTTCGTTTCTTAATGCTCGCCGAAAATATAACTTTTCGATTTATCGTTAAGCAGCAGATTATTCGTTGAATTACCGCATCGGATGTTAGAATTGAATTTAAAATTCACTTCGAGCGGATTCTTATATAATTTTCTTTGACGAGGTTTAAAAGGTCGGCGTTCATTGTGTGTTGAGTTATGCTCCTTACCGTATTATCGCTGGCGATAAGAGTAATGCCAGACAGATCGCGTCTTTTGATCATCGAACCGAGCTTATTTTGCATCCGACCAGAACGTTCGATAACGATTGACAACGCTTTACATTTATTTCGCGTATGATTAATGAGGGCCGTCGCGATTGTTTCGAGTCAAGTAACAGCTTCTTTTATTTGCATGCTGTTACCAATGCCGTCTCTTTGTCGATCTAGACACGCATCGACTTGTGAGAGCCTGAATTGATTATGTCACAGACTATTGTAACCGGCAGCGGGAAATTCGAAAATTGGAACTCGCGACCGTTAATGCTAATGGAAATAATGCGACATAATCGTCTCGTCGATTAAAAAAGAATAAAGTCACGACAACAGACTTTGATCAGATTCGATATAGTTTCCATTTACCTCCGTAATTAATCAGGAAAGTTATCAATCGTGTGCTGATCATTATAACTTCTATTTTAAGGGCTGTTTTTTCTTTCGAAGAAATTTTATCGAGGAATTCTCTTTGCCATTTCGTTCCTTTCGAAAACAAAATTCATTGACATATGTTTTAATTTTGTACTGCTTTTTTTTTTATCAGACCGGATCTGTGCTACAAAAATGAAAGAAAAGTAAAAAAAAAAAGATCCTTTTTATAATTTTTTACAATTGAGAAACAGATATTTTATGTTCCTTGGAATGACGAATAATTCTTTTTTTTTTCGTTTTTTCTTTAATTTTGACACAGTTTCACTTTATCGACCGTACACGATAACATAAAGAGAGCGGAGTTTTCAAATTGAAAAATTTCAAATGAAATAAACATTCGATCATTCGTATGTATTCTGTAGATACAGTCGAGTAAGAAACGTTGTTTCAAAAACTTTTCTAGATAGCTGCAATAAAACTGCAAAATACAGAATACTTTGGTTTCTTTTATATAAAACGTATCGAAAATGTTTGGATCTGTAAGCTTGGATGACCCTGTATACGTCGTCGAAGAAACGGTTGGAAATTGTTTCGAAGCGTAGAAAAACTCATCGTTCTTTCGACCGCCGGAGTGCGAAGGAACGAAAAACCCGTTAGAAATTGTTCGATGCTACTACTCTTGCATGTCGCGCGAACCGACACGACGGGCTCCGCGTAGCGGTAGTGGTTACTCACGAGTGAGTACGCGCGCGCGTGTGCATGGGCGCGTGTGTGCACCGTCAGCAAGTATGCGCCGCGTCCGCCATAGGTCCTTTCTCGTCGTTCAGTTACGAAGACCGAGTAGTGAGCGCGCGTCCGAAGAAGAATGACAGCAGCGTGAAAGTAAAGAAAGTGGGCCGTTCGAAGTAGCGTTCAACCTAGTGCCGACCTTCCTCTTTTCGCGTGCCACGATCCTTCCTTCCGCACCAGGATCGCCCGATCATGCTGAATTACAATTTATTTGCTTGCAATTTTATGTCGCAACAAGTCAATTTCTTTTGAATCAGACGTTGCGGGTGTTCTTTTTTTTTTCTTTTTTTTTTTTTTTTTTTTTTTTTTTTTTTTTTTTTTACAAAAAGTTGTAACGACTCGATCGGTAAAATAGGCTTATTTAGCAAGACATTGAAAAAAAAAAGAAGATTCGAATAGAGCGCGAGTTAGCAAGTGTTTCTTTTAATTTATTAAGCCTCAACTTGCGCTCAATCTCTCTCTTTACAACGCAACGCGAACAAAACAACAAACCCGTGCTAATTTCTTAAGAGACTATCGATTACCGATCGGGGCTCGACGCAGCGAGGCCGTGGTGCACGCGCGCGCGATTCCATCATGACGTTTGGTCACTTTTACCAACCAGCAAAGCTTTACTCGCCCATCAGTGGCACTCTGAAATCTAAATTAATTGTGTCTCGTCAGTGATTCTAGAAAGTTGTTGTCAAGGCGATTGTTATGAAGCTGGACGCAGGCCAATACCAGCGTAGCTTGATTACTGTCACGTTAAAAAAAATCACATGATACCGAGAGTATCGCGTGCCCTGTTATCTACCAGACGTAATAATAAAATTGCATATAAGTATTCTTTTTCTTTGACCAATTGATAATACGTGTTACAAAACATACCGTACAAAATATAATAGATTGTGTGTAACAGCTTGAAGGAACCAGAAACAATAATGCACAAACAAAAGTGAAATGGCAATATAGAAGTAAGATTAGGAATTTTTTTCTCGGGTGTCTCGAATTTAAACAGCTGAATTGAAAGTGCTTAGTCTACATGTAAAAAAAAAAGAGAAAAAAATATAAAATTCGACACACCAAACGTTTTGTCAGAGATTCGTGAATAAATATTAGTCTGTTTTCACGTGCTGACAATTTCTTATCGTTAGTTATAATAATACGGTAAGAAATCATTTTTAATTCCATCAAATAATAGAATTAACACTATAAAGTTTTCGAGAATCTTACTATTTCATGCTGAATTATTTCTGTTAAATAAATCTTTTGTTTTAAAGTACTGCATAAGTCACGTGATAAAGAAAAATGCGTTAGCTATTTATTTTAAATGTGCAGTAGTTGTTCATAACACCGTAACAAGGCGTTTTCTAACAAACTTTACATAATATTTTTTTTCTTCCTCTTACGTGTAAATCAAGCTCTCGCAGCTTGACCATTTAAGTTCGGGACACCCTGTACAAAGAAACACAACGTAAAAAATCTGTCAGCAGTAAATAACAATTAGTCAAATTGATAGTCACTGTAGGAACGTAAAAATATTCTACAGCAAAGAAAACGAGGAAACAGCCCTCCGTACTTATTATTGAAAGCGCCGATTCCAGTAATGATGTGTATCTAAAGGATGACATCTGTATTTACGTGTCCAGCCTGTCTCATTAAATTTAATTCCATCGATTTTCACGAATATCAACGCTCGCGCGGCGATCCATCGACGAGGCAAAAAATTCAAGCGAAGTTTCAGCACGAAGTTTTTTTACGATGTTAGAAGTTCGTTGTTGATCCGTCAGCGAACGCTGGTAAGGTTAGAATATGTTTTTTTTCCTTTTCTTTCTATTAGCAGGATAGTATGAAATCGGGAGGTCGTTCTCCTCCTCCCCTTGCCCCTCCCCCTCCGCCCTTCCTGTTTTTTTTTTTAAAGCAGCGTCGGGTTTTCTCGGTCCCGTTCCTCTTCGAGTGGCGCAACCAGTTCGAGCAAAGCTTCCCAGGGTCGCGCGAAAAATAACCCAATTAACCATAATTGTCGTAACGCGAGGCGAGACGTGCGCTTCCGCGACTCTCGCGGAAAGATAACGACGAAACATAAATTTTATCTTCGTCGTGCTGACACAAGTAGCTGTTGTTCAATTGATCCGCAGGTTCGATTCAAATCTGAAATTAACGTTTGCAACATTGCTCAATTTTCATGACTTTTGACAACGAATTAACAATAGTGAGGCGTGCAAATTTTTAGATTTTAGGTAATATACAAGTTGTCTGTGTGTGTGTGTGTGTGTGTGTGTGTGTGTGTGTGTAATTATTAGAGAGAAGTAAAACATTTCTTACGCTTGATGACTCTATCATTGACGCAGATGACAGTCGGAATGACAAAGTGTACAACGAGCTGGAAAATGTATCGTGATTGCGTGAGACGTTTTACTGTTATTGTTCCTAACCTCTTTGAATAAAATCGTCAAGGAATGGATTAGTTGGCACGGTTCCATCATCGAATGGCTTCTCGGGTACTCCGCACGATTGTTGTAAAGAACATTTCATTCTCCGAGCCTGTGTTACGAAAGAAATAATGCACGTCTTTCTGACACTGTTTTGCAAAATTATCAGCATTTCGGTCCGCCATCTTAACTTCACATAATTCTAGAAAAAAAAAAAACGGAAGGTTTAATCCAATTGAGATACGAACTGATCCGCAGTCGCAGTCACTATGTTTATACATTTTTTCTCCCACGTTCATTTTCTTCCTCGTTGAACATTTCCGACCGTTTTAATTAAACAGCAAAAAAAGAAATGACCAGCAATTAAAACACGGCCAGGATTCACTATTGTGGAGCGTTCGCTACGATTAATCGATTCTTCGAAATTTTCATCCGCGGCCGTAAGTTACAGTCGAAAAGCAATATCGGTTAATTCGCAATCGAATTCCCAGGAAATTACATTTGGCGGAGGTATACTCGCAAGAGTCCCTCGAAATGCAACACAGATCAACCGAAACGATCGTTTAGAGCCAACCGTTTTATCGAAACTTCAAACAATTTTCTCGAAATATTATTCCCATCGTTTTTTCTCGTTTTCTCTCCTTTTCCTTCTTTTTTTTTTTTTTTAACGGAATAATTCACACGATTTTCCGATTCATTGAATCCCCCCGTCGAAATATCTTTCACGCGTACCACCTACGTACGCGCTATCTCTAGACTCTATTCCCTCTGCAGAAAAAGAGAACGACGAAAAACACGCGCGGCGGCGATTGAACGTTTTATACCTTGATGGTTATTTTCCTTTCTATCGTTGTAAAAAAGAGCACGCTCTCTCCCTCGCGCGTTTCTTTCCTTTGTTATTTGAACGCGATGCGGTTGCAACATACAATCCGTCCAGTTACTTCGAACTCTCTCGCGCGCGCGCGCGCACACACTAACGTGACGGATAATAGAACGAGACGCGCGTACACAACCTGTTACAAAACAGACGTGCGCGGAAAAAAAGAAGAGTCGTCAGCTTCTTTTATTTCTTTCTGCCAGTGAATTCGATTACTCAAGGCGCACGCTTCTCACACGATGTACATACGCACGATACCATGAACTCCCTTTCATGCCTCTCCAAAGGGAGGGTTCCTGTGCAGTTTCTGCGGTGTGTGTTTCGTCGTCGTGTTACGTTTTATCTTCCGACGTCACGGCTTCCTACGTAACGTAAATAGTTCGGCGGTTCGATCATGTTTCGCCCGAGCGTCCAGCCAGTAACGTAAATTCACATCGTGAAGAACAACCGGCAGCTCTCTCCATCTGTCCTTGGACGGAGAAAGAAAGTAGCAAAAAGAAAGAAAGTAAAAATAATCCTACGAATCTTTCTTCTTTGGTCTCTCGGCTCTCGAATGGAACGTGTCGTTGGGCCCCGGCTTTTGTTTTTGTAAGAGGGCGCAGTTACCCGAGCCTCGTCCGTGCAAACGCCCCGGCAGTACACACTTAAGCCGCACGCACACTGAATTCGTTTAGGCCCGCACGTGCGCGTATTTAACGCGCCGCGGACGAGCATCTTTTTCAAGCAATCGGTAAATACACACGTACGTGCACACAGGCTTTTTCTCCCCCTCCGAGGTGGCTGTTTTTCATTCTTGGACGCCTTCGTTTGAAATCGTCCGTACTTTTCAGCTATTGCTTCAACACCGTCCGTGCAATCGATGAAGCAGAACATCGGCAATAGTCTTTCAATGTTCAGTATGGTGGAAAGTTACGAAACTCGTAATAGATTAGAAAATAGTAGCCGTCACATGAAAATATTTTTTGTTTGTTATACGAAATTTTGATTAATTTTGCATTTTTTAACCTTTTCCGCTGGAATGACGCATGTCGAGAATATTTAGTCTAAAATTGCAATATTTTCTTAGTTTTACGTATATTGAAATATAGCCTGAAACCAAACTCAGGCAAAACAAATAATAAATTTATTGCTTTTTAGTAATTTCCATCCAGTGATATACCGATGAATTCAAAAAGAAGACGAATTGTTGTACACGGTTTGGTCACTCGTTATGGTCCGCAATCAGTTGCCAGCGCAAGTGGTTAAACCTCTTACGCACGTCGAGAATTTTTTGTCCCAAAATTGCAATATTTTCTCAGTTTTACGTATATTGAAATATAACCCAGGCAAAACAAATAATAAATTTATTATTTAGTAATTTCCATCCAGTGATATATCGATGAATTCAAAAAGAAGACGAATTGTTGTATACGGTTTGGTCACTCGTTATGGTCCGTGAACCAGTTACTAGCGCAAGAGGTTAAAATGATAATGATAGTTACATTTAATATAAAAATATAATATACAGTACATTTTAACACGATATATAGGGTGTCTCTCGTATAACCGAGTAGGTGATTTTACTCAATGAAAGAAGAAATAAAATTTTTTCATCAAAACCTTCGTTTCAAAAATTGAGTTTGAAAATTTATCAAGTGCGCGTGTGTTGTGGCAATTTTCAACAAAAAAGTGTTTTCACTCGTGTTTTCCCATGATTCGTTGCAGTGATAATATACATCCATAACCAGTCGTTCCGCGTAACAAACACATATATTTGCAAATGTGAACTAAAATTTATCTTGAAATACGATGGAGATGAAAAACGATATACGCGATGAAAAAAAAAAAAAAAAAAAAAAAAAAAAAAAAAAAAAAAGAAAGACGTTGCTCGTGAAGTTGCTTTTACGAAGTGGAGAGGGATCGTGTATATATAGATACAGCTCTGACGTGGTCGGACGTTTCCACGGGCGGAGAGTGAAGACGGTTACAGCGATTTAAAACCAGTCTATGAAAGCCGCGCAACATCCAGGCGAACATAGCGCACGTAGACAGAGAGAGGATAACATTCCAGCGCGTAAAGAGAGGGATCCGTAGTAAATTTAGCGCACTGATCTCATTCTATGGTGAATCCATGGACGAAAATAGCGGAGCGCGGTGAATGTGTTATTAAGGTGCGTTTAGGTCGGGGCCCCGACATGTGCGCGTAATCGGTGGTCAACAGTTACGCACCGCGTAGCTTGAATTCGATTCAATAAGACGTTGCAACGCGTGCCCGCCTCACTTGCGTGTAAATTGAACCGCATCCTTCCTTATGTCACCTTCGTCTAACAATACACATGTACACGTATACAACGTATACCCGCTCAGAAGTCTTATTTTTTTGTATTCAGTACTTATCGTGGACTTATCGTGCATACATATTCTACAATGCAGTATAATACAGTATAAAACAGTATGCAATATAATACAGTAAAATACAACATAATAAAGTATAATAATACAATATATCAATATATTGACAATCTTTATTGTACAAATTATCATCATATTATATTATAATATTCAATCATATTATATTACAATTACATAATTTTGTCTAATTGTATTATATTTATATTTGTTGTAAATACGACGGTTATTATATATTACATATTGCGTGCATAATTTATAGTTTGATGTCTTAAATATTATATTTATTGTATATAATTTATAATTTATATTTATTAATTTAGTTTTTATTACTTTATCATAATAAGATTTCTGAGCGAGGATAGTATGTACGTGTAGAATTTAATTTAAACTGAAAAGAATTGTTGTTGAGTTGTACATTTATCTGCAATGAATAAAGTCTTCAAGTATTGACGAAAAAAAAAGAATCGGGAATCTTATCTTTGATTTAAATATTGTATCATATTACCGGAAATTTATACGTTTTATTAACATAAAACTTCGTACAATATTGGAAGAACAGATATTAGCATCGATTATCATCTTGCTAACTATTAATTTGCAAATTCTTAGATTCTTCCGTTGTGTAACACTACACGGTAACTCGTTCCATATTTGAGGGTTTGAAATGATAGTTACCTGTAAGAAATATGTATTGTTTATTAGAAATTTTATAAATAATTGGACAATTTATTTTAGTCATCACGACTTGTATGCGAAATATTCTGATACGTTGTTCTAGTGATAGATATTTTCATTTGTTTATTTATATTAACATTTTTGTTAACCAACCAAAGTCAGGTACATATATATATATATATATATATACAGCGTCGCAGATGTTTGATTGCAACTGCGTGACAAAGTTTATTAAATGGTGGCAACTTAATCTTCTCGTAAAGCTAATTCTAATCGACGTTTATTTGTCGGTTTCTCGCCGGTTGTGTAGCGTGGATTTTTATGGCGGCGAAATGATCGTCGTGTTTCTCTCTATCGGATATTATATCACACGAAATAAAGGGGGATTATTCGTGTCGCTGAAAATAACGATACGCTGTTTTAACGAGACATTTATTAGCGAGAGAAAGTATGTAAGATATTTCCTTTTATTCGAACCACTTGCAATCGCATTGGCCTGTGAAAAGGGGTTAACAGCCGGCACCTAAACACACCTTTACGCGTAATAGAGGAACCGTGCGTACGCGCATCCGTTCGTTCACTCCTGGAATGAATTTCGAGCCGTGGCGAGTACCGGACTGGCGCACAGATGGCGTTGCCGGCGCGACGCTGATCGAAATTTCGGGAGGACGATGACTAGGTCTCGCTCCCCAGAAACTCTGATCTCATTTTTCTGTCACTGACCTTCCGCGAGCCTCTCGTGTCCACGCGCCACGATCATCATTGCACGGAATTTTGGTCAATTAACCAATCGTACAATTGGCTAGTTGAACCTCGTTTTTAATTTGTCACATTTTTTCCTTACACATATATTAACGTTTGACGAACGGAGTCTAAAAATACCATTTCTCAGACGTGGAAATCTAATATTACACTATTTTTATGACTTAACGACTGAAAATCATGAATAATTAATTTGAATAAATAATGTGAACAAGATTAATTTAAATATCTGTTTCTGTAATTTCGTTAAAAATAATTCAACGCAGTGACAAACAACTACAATTTACACGATAAGAAATTATAGAATATTACAGAGGTATTCCAAACGTGTCAATAGTTCGTGTTTGTCTATATCTAAAGCCACATATACGTGGAAGCGCAGAAGCTTTTGAACTATTGACGATTCTGAGCGTCAGCGATCATCGAACCATATGACATCCTTAGAATGCAAAGTATTGCCCACAATGGTGTAGAGATCCAAAGGAATCCTAAAATGTAGCTATTCAGAGATTCGACTGCTCGCTTTACTCGATTTTATTAGTTTCCTCAGGCGTTACCTTCCGTACGATGTAGGCACCAATGTTACTGTTGTTGATGGCGCTTACGCACGTCACAATCATTACCAGTACATACAGCACAATAATTACCAACGTCTGCATTACGTCACGTTTATACTTGCGGGATACACGCCTTCAGGGAAATCCTACGCGCGTTAAACGTCATTAATGTCCAAGCGTTTCAACACTAAAGCAGGCCATTCTTTTTCCTGAAGTGCCTTTTAAGAATTTTGCTTGCATCTCACACAACGAAATTTTAATAATTCGATACATAAACACAGATTCGCTATTGTGCATAACCTATCTTTATTATGAAAACTATTTAACATAATCAACCTGTCTTATCGTGGAAACTATTGTCTATGTTACATAACCTATCTTTATCGTGGAAACTGTTGTAGAAATATTTTCCATAATTTTTTCGTAATTATATATAGTTCCTTACATTGAAGCTGATATCGTACGAGTCACTATAAATTTGCATACGTTCATTCGAAATGATACGAACCTAAAAATTGTACAGATATTGTTAACTTATTAAGAAGAATTACTTTCGTGAAAATGATCGAATCGATTTACGCCGATGGGAAATGGCTCTCGTCTCCGCTGCAGAGCATCGGGATCAAATAACTGCCAGGTGTTTTGCTATTTCCTCGGGTTACAAGGGGTTCGCGTCTACTAGTTGCGGGGCGATTTCAACGAACATTTCTTAGGTTATGTCTCTCGGTGATCTTACGTACATATTTAACGAGTGAGTAATTCGAGTGTCAAAAGACGCAGTGTACAAAGGCATCACAAAGATAGTATCGGGGAGAAAATTGTCAAGGACGATGAATAATGCTCGAAAAGCGCAACTCTTAAGATTAGAATAATCACGATCGAGAGTGAGCGAACCAGATGGGTTCCTCTGACGCATCCGCGAGGACGCTTGGCTAGAAATAGAGAGTTGATCATGCCCGAAAGTAATCCCGATAGTGAAAAATATTTCCTTTGTCTACGGTCAACATTAACGAGAATAGTTACCGCAATAACACATCTGATCACACAATGATCTCTCCTAAAAGATCGAATAGCGAGTTATATGTTAATCAAACATTTAATGATAGATATGTCTCGTTTACAATTATTAATGAGATTCTCACATGTTGGCCCATGCGAAAGGAAACAAATTTCAGTCCGAAAGATCCTTTCTAGTGTCTATAAGTCGTAATTTAAAAAATTTTCTCCTCGGTGGATAATTTGTCGACAATTTAAAAAACTTCTTATCACGCGATACACGAAAGTTAGAAATTCCCGTTAACTACGGGATTTCATGAATTTAATTGATAATCGATCAAATTTCCAAAAGTCCAAAAAAATTTCTTTCTGATTTCAGTGATCGTCATTTTAAAAAACTTTCGACTCGGTTGATAATTCGTGGCAATTTCGAAAAGAATTCTTACGATGCGAAAGTCGGAATAGAAATTCTTGGTTAATGGCGGTAAAGATGCACTTGCACCTTCGAGTGATGCCAATTTCGGCTCCGAAGGTTCATAGGTCCCGCGAGTGGACACGGGCCCCTTCCTCCTCCGCTCGCGTATCGCAACAAAAACACGGGCATGGCAACAAGGAGAGTGGCGCGTCTTCCCAACCAGCTGGTGGAACGCGTGACGTCACGCTTCTACCTACACCAATGCTACGGCCGTCCTCACTCTCTATCGATACACACTCCACTCTCTCCCCCACCACCCACTTCGCGTTTTCCCCACTGCCAAGATACGGCGGGAACACATACACACGCTGCGTATATACACGCGCACACTGTCGTACGTGGCACGAGGCACGTGTCAGGGCCGTAGTTTCTACTGGTGCGCACTTCTCTCATTGCTGTGGCTTATTGAATCGTCCTGCTATTTATTGACAATCGCGCTAACTGTAAACTGATTGATTCTCTGTCACAGGCGCGCGCGCGTCTTTTTGGACTTTTGCACTCTTGTGACTTGCGTCATGAGAACATTCGTTTGTTCTGAGATTAGGTATTTCAGGAAGATCTGACAAACAAAATGACACATAGGTCGAACGTGTTTGTATATCTTCTTCGATTAGAATTAGCTGTCGAATTCTTATTACCACAATATAAATTGATATCATCGACGATATTTCGATCGTCACCTGCAAATCAACGAAATATATAATATACTAACTTATATTAAATATGTAACATACAGTATATTGTACGATGTTTAAACAAAAAAGTTATTGAGAAAGCGCTGGTTTTACGGTACGATCCTGAATCACAGTAGTGGATATACAAGGAGGTTAGTTGGAGTAGCCGAGTATCGGCGACACGAGCCGATCCGTCCCCACCACTTTGCCGACCGATCTCTGGCTCGAGTCTAGAAAAGTGGTAGAGCCGGCGGTGGTAGGGATAACATCTGCTCTTAGCGTGATTGCCGTGTATTGATGTGGCTTTATGGCGCGCGGCAGGCTGCGGGCAACAAAGTAAGCTTACGGTCGTTAATGTTCCCTACTACGTGAAATTCGAGGCCGCCGGAATATTGCGCCGCGTACAACTCGACGTGCTTCACCGCGTTCCACGCGAGATTCGCAAAGTTACGGCACAGGCCGGCTTCGACAGGCAAGAAATGCGAAGACCGTTCCGAGGATCGGTTTGGCCGGATCCGAAGATGTGTTGTTGGGTCAGCGGTCAGAGTATCTCGGCGAGAACCACCCAATATACATATGGTACAGTCGATATATACTATACACGGGTATATTTGAAGTAAAAAGTAATTGAAATACTTTTGTGAAAATAAACCATACTGTTTGAAAGTTTATTTTACGTACAGGTTGGCCAAAAAGTAGCTGCATTCTCCTGCGTGCAAATGAATAAATTTTTGCAGAATAAATGAAGTTAGCTCTACATTTTAAGATATACATATATGTGTTAGAAAAAAATTGATTATTTTTTGACCAACCTAAT
This sequence comes from Frieseomelitta varia, assembly GCF_011392965.1. Lineage (NCBI taxonomy): Eukaryota > Metazoa > Arthropoda > Insecta > Hymenoptera > Apidae > Frieseomelitta > Frieseomelitta varia. The sequence continues at coordinate 2,032,841 of NW_025109550.1, forward strand.
ATGAGTATATTGATATAACTTGGTGAAAAGAGGTTATATAATGATCCACTTGCGATCGTTTTAAAGCGTGAACGTTTCTGCTTTAACAGTCAAGATTCATTTTTTTTTCTTTTTTTGAAGATACAGTGGGTGGGGGAAAGTGAGGATACTTTTTCCCCGAAAAAATTATAAAAATTCAAACGCGTGTGAAAACGTTAATGAATTCTTGTTGTGACTAAATTCACTGTGGCCTTGGAGATTGGAATTTTATTTTGAAATCTGCTGTACGATTTTTTTTTTTTTCACCATTTCATTAAACATAGTTTGAACATCAGGGTGTAATTAGGATAGATAATGTGGGGATTTTTTGAATTTTTAAATTAATGTTCGACGTTCCATAAAATGGTGCAACAAGTTTCAAAGGGTCGTCATCCCCCGAAATAAATAGTATTTGAAATATTTTTATTAAAATAAAATACCACTTGAAAGTTTATTTTATTTGACAGTGGTGTATACAAGTATGCTGAAATTTATATTTATATTTCAGACATACGAGTTTGGAATTATTGATTGAAATAATAATCGTTTAGGTGTATTATTTCCCAAGTAGTCGTGTGAAGTCAAATAAATTTCAAACGATATTTCAGTTGATAAAAAAATAAGTAATTATGTCAGATAAAAAAAATGAAACACCTTGTGGGATAATAATAATTTCTGTGAATATATTTATATTTTATTTGAAATACTATTTTTGTCAGCATTGCGCGTGGTATATACATTAGACAGATAGATAAGGCCAAGATTAGTCTTATTAGGATAGAAGCAATATCGCAATAGGCGCATGTAATAGCCGTCATAATACTCCTTTATGCTATTACATAATAGTTTCGGAAAACCTGTTGTTATAAATAACATTCCATGCAGTATTCAATATTGCACAACCGACCGGCGTTAATAGAAAAAACTCTTGTGTAATTGTTTTCCTTTCAGTGTGATATTAATGAAATATTTATCAGTGAGCGACGTTTTGTTCGACTTGACCCCTCGGGTCTTGCCAGTTTCTTCTGAGTGTCTTCTTTAGTAAACAGTGGTTATTGTACAACGGACATGGATGAGACAATGTATTCACTTGTCCAAAAAATCTGAAGACAGAATTATCACTAGAATTTCATCAGATATCACTATGTCGGATAATGTATTCACCAAACAAAAAAAATCTGAAGACGAGTTATCACTAGAAATTCATCAGACATCACAAATAATGTATTTATTTAACTAAAAATTCTGAGTTGTCACTAGAGTTATCACTAAATTTCACCAGGTTTGTCACTCGAACGTGACAAACGGAATTTGAGTGATTATTTTGCTGGTTATCTCCGTTTTTTCAACTTAATTTGCCCCCTGGTGTGAAATCAATACGATAGTAAAAAAAAAAAAACTGACGAGAAGATTCTTTTTTATTATCTTCTCAGTCATCGATAAATCATCAAGAGCATTTGTATTTATTAATTTTCATTACGAAGAATCGAAACTCGAAAACTTCGAATACGCGTTCCGTTAACGACGTTCTCTACAGTTTCCTGTTTCTTCCATTTCTTCGCCACGAGTGTTCGTAACTCGATTTTACAACTGAAAGAGCGTGCCGGCAATAGCTCTCGCGCCATTTTAAACAGAGGCGGGTAACGACGATGGAGAGAGGGCATTAAATTTAAAACACCGGCGACGAATGCATCCGTGGCGGATCGATTCTGCGATTGATAATGCAGTATCTATGTACGACTTGTTGGAGTAATAACGGAAGGGGGAGTGATCGATCAGAGACAGCTCCAGACAGGAGGAGAACGGGGGGAGGGCGTCGAATTGTCGTCCCCGTTCTCTCGTATTCATCGCACTCTAGGCTCTCCGTGTTGAAGTCAGCGATTCAGAGAAAGTGAGGAGTGACATTCTTTTCGCGCGTTCCCCGGTTTTTTCGTGTTAACGAAATTGTTTCCAGACGCTGCTTGCATTGCACGCGCGCACGTCGGCCAGGAAATTGGCCCCGAAATTTGTCGTCAGATTTTTTTATCCGTCAAATTTTTCAACCTGTTGCGTCATGCCTTTTTTTTTTTTCGTCTCGTTTCGTTTCGTTTTGCTTTTTTAAACACGATTGGGATAATACGCCCAGAACGTGTTCTTGTAATATATTGAGAGTGAACGCGGCTTTTTTTCGTTGCGTGGGGGGGAAAAAGGTACGAAAAACGGAAAACGGCAGAGAAGTGAAAACAAAACTGCTTGCGAGCGAATTATCGAGACTCTTTATGTTGCTTTATTTCGCGCGGTGAAAAGCGTCCATCCACATATATATGTGTGTGTGTGTGTATTTTTTTTCTAAAAGGAAAAAAGAAAGAAAGAAATAGAGATTTGTTTCGAGCGAAATTCGTGGAACGGTGCGGCAACGGAGACTAGAGGAGACCAAGGTCATTTAATCGCCGCTCATGGCTCTTAAACTTAACAAACGCGTCACCGGGTCGATTTGATTTTACGTAAGACCGATTTACTCTACCTCGTGTATCCCGCCATATATATGACAGAACGTAATAGTAATAGTACGTTTCACAAGCTCTGATTTAGTTTCGCAATCGATGCCGCGCATTTTTTGGAATTTAGTGCATCATCGTCGAGTTCACTCTGAACTTTCGACTCTGGATTAGGCTTGGGTTCGGTTTAGTAGAATTTCGATTTTATCTTCTGCTTCTTGTTGACAGTGATACTCTCGTTGATATTCTCGTTCGCTGAAACTAACAAGAACTGAGCCATTCTAAATGCGAACAGTTTTTCTTTCTCCGATGTCTTCGCTCATTGTGGCTACGAGAGAAAGTCGTTCGAATGGTCGCGGCCTATTTAACGATTGGTTCGTGCAACTTCAACGTCATTTTTTTTTTTTTTTTTTTTTTGCATATTGAAACCGTGGATAACAGTTTTCGAGTTGCGAAAAATCGATTTTCGAGGTACATAACCTCAACCTGATAGTCTTTTTGATAAATTTATTATTACATTCCACGTGATTTTGTGAAAGGTGAACTCTCTTCTTTGGCAAAGAAAAAAAAAACGAAGGAAAAAGAATGTAATGAAACAGCTAAAATAGGAACAACAGAAAAGTTATAACGGGGCCCGGGGAAACGGTACCGTGTCCTTCATGGAAACGAGCCTTCTACGAGACCACCGTGGCTCTATCGGCGTGAATCTTAAGGGATCTTTGTTTCTCGAGCACGTTATCTGGAGAACATATCTTTGTTCAGAAAGAGTATCGTGACATCCACTTCCTCCTGCTGTATAGTTTCTGAAGATATATAGTTTATCTAGACAAAAGCAGAATAGTTTTTACTTCTTTCAAAGTATATTTCAAATTTAATTAACACTGGAACTATACCGAGGACCAAAATTTATTTTTTTTTTAAATCGAGTCGAAAGAAAGCAGAATGCAAGAAATAGGAAAAAGTTTATAATGCGACAAACGAACTTTTATTCGTGTATTTTACAAAAATCATTCGAACGTTGTAAGTTTGAAAAATCACTCTAGAAAATTATAAATTGACAACTTGGGCTACTTTGACAATTAAATGTTTGCAACGCATTGTCGAAGAACGTCGAGCGTAAAATTTAAGGCTCTTTAAGCGGAACGCATTACCGGAGAATGTCGAACGTTAAACTCAAAGGCGTTTCTTCCTCGCGCGGCGTTGTCAAAGATGGACGCGCGTAGCGAGATAAAGCATCGAGGTCCCGATTCGCGAAAGAGGCGCATTAATTCGGGACGAGAGTCAAAGCAGCGTTGTGGCGCGAGCACGGGAAAAAGAAACCCGCCTGTTTCGTTATTCGAGTCGAGTAAAAGTATGTACTCGCTTTGGCGCAATTAACAAGCTCCGCCAGCAATCCTTGCTTCGAAGCTCGCGTGCGTGTTTATGCATACACGCGCGCCGCTACCTGTACACTATCGTACAGGGTATCTCCAATTAGATGCTTGCTCGATGTCTTCGTACAGAGGCAAAACGGTTCCATTCCTAAACAATCGTTGCTAATAACCATCTGTCGGTAAATGTGTGAAATCACAGTCGAACGACCGTTTCGAACGCTGAAATTCGACTCGCGTAACTTCATAACTTTAACGAGCACAGGTTTATTTTTCGTATACCTGTTTCTACGGGGACGAATGAAAACACGCGTGCCCTTCAAAAAATCGATGTAATCGCATTCTAGAAGCAACTTGATTACACGCTATTAACTTATAAATTTCGTTGCCTGATGTTGTACAGGTTAGGAGGTATTTATTATATTAACGTTATACAACACATGCAGCTTGCTTGGTAAAGTAGGATAAATACGGAGCACCGTTTCCGAGTACATGGTCGCGATGCGTTTGATCATATTTTCAAAAATATATCTCCGTCGCATTACGATTTCTACGTTGCTTTCATATTTACTGAGATTATTTGCGAAATTCATAGAGATACAGGTTTGAGAAAATAATTGGCCTCGAATATATGTTCATATTACATATTTTGTTAATAAAAGTCAGCAAAAATTCCCGGGTAAAGATTGTGAAAGTTCTTTAAATTTTGCTCACAAAATCGTAAGCTGCCGTAACACAGTGTTCGACACATATACATGTAAGAAAATGGCGAGAGAAAGATAATAACTTCGTTCTGAATGAAAATTTTTGAAAAAATTATTTGTTAAATTTGGGTCAAATTTCTTATATCGAAAAATAAATTTTTGCACAAGTAAATACGTATTTTTTATAAAAACAGTAATTTCAAGAATTTGACTCTGATAGACTTATTCCTAAAGACTCTATAGATGTTGAAAGATTCATTATAAATGTTAAGAAGTGACATCGCGTTACTAACATTTCACGACGTAAGATTTTTTAGATATTACACTTCGAATATCCAACCGAGAACACTGTGCCCACGCACAACTTCTCATTTTGTTAAATAAAAAACGATGTTGAATAAGTTTGCTCGCGTCCTACAAAACGTTCCGCACGGACTTCCTTGCGCAAAAAGAGAAAGCGAATAGCGTCTTCCTCGCCTTCTGTCACCGAACGTGCGTGTTCTCTCTCTCTCTCCCCTGTCGACTGCGCGACAAACGACACGCGTTATATGTGGACGTGAACAGCCCGCGCCGCCTTCCTCGGGGTCGCATGCGCGCATGCGCGAGCCGCGCGCGTAGTACACACGGCCGGCCGTGACGTCACGCGACGCCCGATAACACTTTTGTTGTCGTCGGCCTGTCGTCGTACGTATGCCGCGATTACGCGTGACGCACAGTCGCGCACAGTTCAGTCCCGGACACCGACCGTATCCGCCGTGTGCCGAACCGCGGATTCCATTTTGTTCGTCTGATCTCGCCGTTTCGTATCACGACTTCGTACTCGCGCGCACGGAAGAAACTTTCCAGTGTGACGTGCTCGCCAATTCATTCGTCAAGTGTTTAAAGAGCAAATATTTTTACGTCACGTGGTTGATCAATTGGGTTTCTGACGTTTCTTTCTCTCGCGGCCGAGGAGGTACGTGGATAGTGCAGTGAGCGTACACTGAGCCGACAGTTACAGTTCCGCATTAGTTCGAAAGTGAGTTCCAATCGTCGACTTACGTTAATGATATCCTCTTTTCAGCGATGTGTAATAAATATAACGATATATACCGACGATTCAACAGAGATTCTGTCACGTCGAGTTATTATAACTGCTTCTTCTTTATTATATTATATTCGCGATTGTAACGGATGTAATGTAGTAATATAGCGGAACTTTGCCCGTCAAAGTGATAAGAGAGCAAAGCGTAATCTGTAATGAAGGTTTGGGTTTAATTGTAAGTACATTCAACGAACATGTTGCGCGTGGCTGTTTTTTTTCTTTTTCCATGAACGTGAAAAGGGGGGGGGGGGATAGAGTATGTACCCTACGTCGATAAAACAGAACCGACGAAATTTTTGAGTTGTTAATTGAACTGTTATCGGCTGGATTCTTACCCGTGCGACACGACGGTTGCGTCACATCGCCCCGCAGGAAGTGGAAAAGTACCGCGCGGGGGCAATCTGTCGCGTGTAGCTTCTTTTGTTCGCGTAGAGAGAACGGAGACAAGCGCGCCCGCGCGTGAACCGTACGGCGATCCGTTGTGAAGAGGGAAAATAAAGCGAGCGTTGATAATCCAAACAGTACGTGTAAACGAACCAGAGCCGAGTGTGATAAGCGACAGCGTATCGCTGATACACGATAAGAAGCGTAACCGAACGCATAATGACACAAAAGATCGTCGGTGCTTTAACACTAGAATCATCAAAGTGTTCAAAACGATGGATTTATAATTTCAGTTAGATGTAAAACAATGCATTTTTTGAAAAATAAAATTTTCCAACAACACTTTAAAGCTTGCTGCACGATTTTCTTTTATCGTTTTGTTGAACTTTGAACTTTGAACCACAAAAGTTCCAAAAACCCTCACATTTTTCAAAGTGAAAAATTAGTCTATCTTTGTAGGTTGAAGTTCAATAAAATGGCAACGAAAGGGGAAAGAAAACGTACGGCAAGTTTTGAGGGGAGACTTCAACCCTCGAAACGACTAGGCGAATTTAGTTACGAACGTCCTCGCACGCGCTTTAAAATTTTTGCAATTTCTAAGAAAAACAAGAAAAAGAAGTTTAAAAGGAAGCTTCAAAATAAGACAAAGCGAGATTATTACATGACTTGTTTTTATCAAGTTATAACAGTTTCCAAGTGTCGGCAATTTTTCACCATCGTTCGATCATGCTGCTTACCGCATATATAATATATGTAAAGTGTGTAAAAGCGTTTCGGCGATTTCCTTTTAGTTGCACATTCCTTTCAAGGCCCCTGCGAGGAACGGACGCAATGACGTCTGATCCGGCTGTCCCCGTGCACCCACTTTCTACTTGGAGCAGTTTTAATATGGAGCTCCTCGATAACTCTTTTCCTTATTTACATTTTATACGGTTTCCACACGCGAACCGTGCACTTGACAAATTTTCAAACACGATCTTCTCGAAAACGGAAAAAATCCTGCAAAAAATTTCATTTATACCTTTTTGTCACGTCTGAAGAATTATCTGACAGTAAGCTCCAAGTACACTTGATAAATTTTCATACTTGATGTTCTTCGAAAACAGAGGTTTTCGTGAAAAAATTTTGTTCCTCCTGTCCGAGTCATTTTTTTACGTTGTCTTCCACTCGGTTATGGAACACCTGTATATAATATTTTCTTGAGCGATGTGATTCACACGATCCTATTATCTTCTCCGTTATCGGAAACACCTCGACAACCTCTTGTTTTCGTCGCTAGTTTGAGAACGGCTCCTGAGGAAAATTCAAATGCGTTTGAGAACGAACAGGGATCCTCAAAGTATTTTAAGTGTATGCGTGTGTTTTGGAACGGCGCGTTTAAATGGATCTAATTCCGGCCGAGGTCGGAGCTTCGTTTAATTGCCAAACACTGCGCCACGGTGATGTAAGATCAGATGTAACGGCCGATCGAAGTGACGTAGTTTTTAAAATGACTCTCTCGTAAGAATTGGACGATACCCAGCGAAATTTGGGGCTAGAAATTGTCGCCCGTTCATCGCGATCAATCTAGACTTGCTTGGACTAAAATGTGTGAACGAATTCGAATCCGAACGATTCACGTTAGAATTGTAAACATTTATATTTTCTTCTGTTTTTCTCTTTCCAAATCTTCATCTTCGATCTATTCAACAAATACAGTACTTTTTTCCTTTTTTTCCTAAATCTTCGTCTCCGATCCTTTTCAACAGATACAGCATGCTCGTAATTGAACTTAATAATACGCACGCGTCGGGGAAACTTCCGTCTTCCACTTGGATTTGCACGCGTCGCATAAATAACGTCGATCGTATTGACAGTTACGTTGTTTCAAATAACTGTACCGGATAAAAATGACGAAGGAGCAAAGAGAAAGAGAAGACGTACAAACGTACGAGAAAACGGGGGGAGTACGTGCATGTACACTCTCGCTCAAAAGTTTCGGGACGCGTTTGTTTTTTTTTAATATTCAGTGCTCATCAATACAGTATAATACAATACAGTACAACATGTATGCAATATATAATAATTGTAAATGATACAATATATTAACATATCAACAGAGTCTGTTTTATATTCATTGTATTCAATTATATCACATCGTACATTGTGTACAATACATTAGTATATATATATATGAACAGTAGTTTGTTTTATATTCGTTGTATTTAATTATATCGTGCATTGTACATTGTGTTGTACAATTTATATTTATCGTACTGTCGTACGAATGTAGTAGTACTCGCCCTAGGATTTCTGAGCGAAGCTGTGTTTACGTGTTGTGTACGTACCTGTAGTACGTGCGAGCAAACTTACTGGTAGGAGAAGGGAGAGGACCGACGCGCACGAGAGTCAGCGACTTTTACAGGTTAGGTAACGTTTATCCGTGGTGGCTTTTTTTTTTTTTCTCCTTGCGGAGAAAGTTAGCTTAGATGCACTTCGAGCGTAAAATCGTCTATCATCGTGTATCATCGGGCCTTTCTCATTTCCTATATCCGAACTTAATTGAACGACCTTCTGACGATGGATTCCGTGCATCCTTGATTCTCGTAGTCGTGTATTGGACACACTATTGGAACTTGTCGAAAATAATCTACAAATTATAAAAAGGAGATAAATTTTTTTTTTTTTTTTTTTTTTC